>NW_019416272.1:464146-577142 GCF_000390285.2 Anoplophora glabripennis | reverse complement strand
GTATTTAGACTCAATATTGCTTACCATGCTTTGGCTAATGGGATGTCGATCAGGATGAGTTTCATTGAACAATTCAACTACTTCTTTTTGGGTGCGCATCCTGTCTCCAAATCCGATCATGCAAAGAATTTCAATTCGTTCTCGTTCAGTTAATTTAACCATTTTTTTTATAAAATGACAAAGTTACTACTCAATAAACACTTCAAACGCACTGCTTTTGCCAAACAAAAGATAAGAACTAAAGATATAACTCAAAAAAAAAACTATTTAATAAAGTACGATTTCAAGTTTTTATCTGACAGCAATAAAAAACATTCTCGGTCGCTAAGGCTACTGTCAGGCAACCATGATTTTTGACGAAGCGTATGTAGAATGACACGCTCTTTCAAATGGCATGGTCAAAATTGGGGGTTGCTATTTAAAAAAATTGTCGATGACGTCATATCTCGAACAACGATGACGTCACAAATATGGGTCGTATGTCAAAAAGTGCCTTTTTTAAAAACAAAATCGACGTGCCAGGGGATTTTTTCGAAAACTTCTCAATTTAAAAAATAATGAATTTATTCGTTACTTTTCGAAAGCACTATAGTCCAGGCGCTAGAGCATTCGAGGCGTTTGTATTTGAAGTCATCTATTTTGTTGTACAGAAAAATTCCAAATATTATGTAGAATAAGAATCCGAGTTTGCCTATTCCAAAAAACCATTGCTAAATTCGGGGAACTACAAACATACGAAGAACGAAAAATGACCCGTTTTTCGACATATTTTTCCCTGTAACATTGAAAGTAAGCCCTAAATAAAAAAGAGTCATTAATTATTTTTTGTTTATTTGACGATTTTCTATAAAGTTGCAACAACTGCGAATCAAAAAAGTTGAATTTTACATCAACAATGGACGAAAAATATTAGAAAAGCATATGTAGGTATATATGGAGCAATTTTTAAAATTAGTAAATATTTACAAATACTGATAAAACTTTGTGAACAAATAGTATATAAAACATATGTCAATTCTACCCTAAAAATTTTCCAACGATCGATCGCGTGGTTTTCGATTGGCAGGATTGTTAATTAAGAAAATTTCAAAAAGTTTATCGCGTACCGTGGGTTTAAATTAAGGTTTAGAAAGGGCACACAATTTTCTAGAGATACTTGTTGTCATAATAAACAATGATCAATACTAAGAATATCTATTTTTCACTTTTATAACCATTTAGAATTTTTTTTAATTTTTCAACATTTTACCCTATAAACAATTATGTATTGCCCAGGAAATTTTCTATGCAATCGACAAAATCTTGCACACATAAGAACTACGTCGTAACCCCTTGCTTTTTAGCCAAATACGACAGCACTCTACTGTGTACATTCTGAGATATAGAAGCGTAAAATTTATAGTTTACGTAATCGTGAAGTCGAGAAAAAAAATATTTTTATAGCTTCAATATCCGTTTAGTGCATTTTCGGCAGATAACAGCTTAATGAAAGAAAAATCAAGAAAGGTAGGTACTGTGGTCACGAATTTCTCGGCAGAGCGGGAGTGGGGATGAAAATCGTCAAATAAACAAAAATGAAGAATGTTTTTTTTTATTTAGGGCTTACATTCAACATTACAGGGAAAAATGTGTCGAAAATGGGTAATTTTTCGTTCTTTTTGTACGTTTGTTGTTCCACTGAATTTAGCGATGGGTTTTTGGAATAGGCAAACTCTGATTCTTATTGTACATAATATTTGGGATTTTTCTGTACAATAAAATAGATTACTGCAAACACAAACGCCAAAGCCTACTTTAACTGCTCTATCGCCTGGACTAATATAAATCTGTCAACTACTGACGAAGATTCAAGGGAGCCTTGTCATTAAAACCCCCAGAAAAACTACACCCTGTATAATATTCACATTAACTTTTTAGTTTTATTCAATTTCGTCTAATGAAAGTCAACCTCATTTCTCAAAAATCAGAAGCTATTTTCTAAATTACCTGTTCCAAACATGAACACATCTTGTTCTCAAAAATACAGATAATGTTCATATATTTGGAATATATAATTTTTCTACGAGCATGTGGAAAATGCTGTTTTTTCTGTCAAAAATAAATTCTTTTTCACGTACGTAAATTTATTTTTTATATTTGCATTTTTTTGTCTAAAGTTATTTGCGGTGTAGATTTAGCTGTTTCCCTATTTACGTGGTTATTTTGCCACCTGCGAAGAAAAATAATTAAACAAACCCTTGCATCAAAAGGATTAGTTAATAGTCCAATTAAATGGGTCTTTAAATCGCAATTTTGGTCAACTTACCTGAATTTTTGATATAAGGTATATAATAACAATAAGTGACAGTAATTTTCTTTCTGCCCAGGCCAGGGGTGAAAAGAGATAAAATAAAGGGGTTTTTCAAGATAACTCAAAAGGGGTAAGCGCTGGAAAAAAAAGTTTTTATAAAAGTTACAGAGCATAAAATTCTACATAAAAATGGTCTATTGGCTTTTTCTTGTACTATTAAAATTAACAGAGTTAGGAAGACGAAATTAAGGGATGATTTCAGATATTTAAAAAATCATAATAAGCAGAAAAATGAATGAATCTTATAATTTTTTTTTCAATCTAGTCTAAAAAATTTAAACTAGATCATTTTTTTAATTTTTAATAAAAAAGTTATAAGAATTTCACAAAGCGAACGTGATTTTTTATCTTGGACGTAAAACAAAATTTCGAAAGCAACTTTTCATTATTAATATTAATATAATCAGTCATGGCATGGCATAGAAAAAATTATTTTAGTGTTAAAATAAAAATTAACGATTAAAAAATTGAAATTGTTATACTTAACTTTTTTATTAAAAATTGAAAAATATATCTATTCTCTGAAAAGAAAGTTTAAATTTTTTAGAGTAGATTGAAAAAAAATTATAAAATTGAAATTGAAATCATCCCTTAACTTCTAGCCACGCTAACTCTGTTAATTTTAATAGTACAAAAAAAGTCAATACACCATTTTTATGTAGAATTTTATGCTCTACAACTTTTATAAGAAATTTGTTTTCTAGCTCTTACCCCTTTTGAGTTATCTCGAAAAACCCCTTTATTTTATCTCTTTTCATCCCTGACCGGGGGTTGAAAAAAAAATTACTAACTAACTCAAACTAATTCAAACTAACTCAAAGTAACTTATATCAAAAATTCAGGCAAGTTGACCAAATTGCGATTTAAAGGCCCATTTAATTGGACTATTAAAGGTTTTATTATGACAAAAGTTTTATCCATCGAGTCATATTCTCGGCAGACCGGAGCTTTAGCTTTAGCTTATGTAGATGTTTCCTAAAGTGACGGTGTCCCGTTGTGAGTCCCGTCACTCTCCCGAGCCGAATTTTAATCAAGCTCATCAACTCATTTGCTCTTTCCTTCAAAGGATATTCCATGAACTCCTTAGAATGTAACGAAAAAAAATAAATATTTTTTTACAAAAAAAATCGGTTAATTTTATCATTTTTCGAAAAACTTATTCCGTTTTGCGGTGTATCAAATATAAATGATCTTGATATTTTAACACAGACAAAATGATAAACTCTAATCTAATTGCGTACACCAAATTAACACTTTTTCTTACTTGCAGCTTTTATATTGCTTTGCGCGTTTGAATAATGTTCAGGAAACGTTGTGCATTTAAATGTAACTTTACAATTACTGATAAATTGCATGCATTTACACCATTTAAATTTAATCGATCGTATAAGGTAATTTACCTATAATGAATCACTTAAGTGGGTTTCAAATCATAAATAAATACGTGTCAATGGTATTATTATCTCCGAAGTTGAGATAATGCCAGGCATAGTAAATATTTATATCCTCTAGATAACCATTTGCGTTGGCTTAATTAGAAACACGGAATTTCGAATAGAAGAAATATTACAAGGATAACGTTCTTAAATCTTGTTAATGAAATCGCCTGCCTTTACGGGATCGTTATTACTTATAACATTCTGATCGTTCGACCTTTTCGGTGTAACAAGAGGCCTGTGGAATTATAGCTTTCCGTAATGCTGGAGTTACTATTAGTTTTTTACTTGCTAATCAACATAATCTCATTGTGGCGCAAAGAACAAAGAAAATGATACATTAAGCTTTCCATTTTTTCAAAAGTTCTGTCTAAAGATTAATAATTAGTCTTGTAGTAAATGTGAATGTGCAAGAATCACTTCTGATGATCATCGTGGATGGTACATAATGAATTTGTCAGGAATTACTTTTATATTTATATAAGGGATCACGGGGAGGGGGTTGAAAAATACCTCAAAAAGAGAGAGAGAGAGGGTGACTTAAATTATAAATAAGTTCCACAGAATTTTGTTAAAACTTTTCTTGAATCTAAATGTGAACTAATTTCTGAAACATAGAATGTCTCACGCCAGCTTTTAAGGAACATTTTAATATAAATAGTTTTGAAAAACTATAATTCCTGTTGCAAAACAAACGGAAAGTTTAATGAGAAACATCAAGTTCTCTCCAAAATATAAGAAATTATGAAAATTGGATAAGAGTAATGTTTTTTGGTAAATGAGACATTTTGGTCAAGTAATATACAAACAATTTCACAAAAGAGGCTCACCTCTCGCATATCTACTGCACTGGCACTCGAAATGGAGAATAGGCCTCTTGCACCTGCCGGATTTTTTATTTTAGTTCACATATTTAAATATTGCCTTATTTAAAATTATTAATTATAAAATCTTTTGTGAAAAATTCTACTCGAAAATTGACTAAATCGTACATTGAAATTTGTTATTGCTGCGACGTCATCGGTCAGTAAACTGGCCTCTCCACATTAGAAAACGATGTCGGTGCTATGACTTCTTAAAAATATTTATTACTTTTAGTTTACATACGATACGATAACTATACTGATGTGCTGTTATATTTACTAACTGGTAGGTATACCTAAATATGCACCTATATGATAGAATAAATGTATTAAATAAATGTTCTTTAATAAAACTCAAATAGGAACTTTTTTGTTTATAATGTACAAAAAAACCTAAAAAGATTTTTTCCGGAGTGAAAAAACCTATTTTTACAATTTGTTTAAAAAAAGTTTGTTTAAACAAATGGGCACCAGATTTCCGGCCGGCATCATCTCGATTCATGTTAAAGAACATCTCACGAATCTGAATATGCAAAAAAATCGAGTCGGAAAATTTCTCCCACGAATGCGAGGTTTTCGCCNAAATATCTCACAAACTGTAAGTCCTAGGTATGCAGAACCTTTAATAAAGTTCACCTATTTTTTTACGGTGCTTTCAAAAATGCAGTAAAATACAGCGTGTTCCATTTAAAAAAACATAACTTTGATATGGTACGCTTTTCCTAGACACCCTGTATATTTCAAAATATTTTTAAAATATAGCCGTAATCAACCTACACATACCCACATAAACAGGTTTCTGTAACATTTGCCGTTTGGTCACTAGCGACCGAGGCGTTACTGGTGGCCCACCCTGTATACTGTAAATTTTTTAAGTTAAACTTATAATAAATATGGCAAATCCCTCTAAACCATACTATTATTGATGCATTGTACCGATGTGTGAAAATACATCAGTAAAAACGCTAGAAAAAAATGTATTTTAAAATAAATTTATGTAGATACCTATAAATCACATTCTCATACCTGTTTGCTTTTATTCCCGTTATTTCTGCTGAAGAAAATAAAATGCTTTTCGAAAAAAACTCCGCAATCATCATGGAATTCGGTAAATTGTCTGATTAGGCTTTAGCATGACCTTGTTCGGTCATGTTACACATATTCTTGAGAATTTTTTAAAAACTAAAAACTAATGATTATTTATAATAACAAATTTAGATTCAAAATATTATTTAGGTAGTAATTAATATTATGCTACGCGCGGAAAGCTCACTTGAACTAAACGTCGTAAAAATTAAATATTATACCTACACAGACTTAATTATTTTGCTACATAAGCATGCTCACACTACTGTTCTATGTTACAACCACATAAAGGTACACAAGTGACATAGTTTTTTCTACAAGAACCAGCTTTAGTCTTACAGTTTCTTGTAAGTACATTTACATTGTTTAACTAAGTTTTTGGGTAATGGATCTTTGGTAATAAATTTAGGTAATAATTCACCTGTTTCATTTTGACAACCAAAAGCTGTGAAATCCAAATATTGATATTATTGAGGAAAAATGGAACTTTTCCATATGTACGTTTGTAAAGAAGCTCTTAAGACGTGCAATTTCTATGCATCGGAAGCGCATGGTATTTTACTTAAATTAATACTCATTCCGCTACAATGAGAGAAAATTAATTTTCTAGCTTCATTTAGGTATAATCTTTGCAATACATCAAACTCTTCGTTGCTTAATTCAGACATAAAACATAAGCTGAAGCCGCTAGAAATTGCAAATCCGCGTATGAGAAGGGAGCGCGCGCGGCTCATAGCGCTTTATTAACGATTAAAAAACAAGGCTTTAGAATAATGCGAGTCCCAAAAACTCTTCAGCATCTTGTAGGGGGATATATTAACTTTAATTTAGGTACCTGGCAACATCAAAAATAACCCCGAAATCGGCCGTTGAAAATCGTCATTTTCGCATTTTTAGCAAATTAAATTGTTTATAACTTTAAAACTATAAATTTTAGAGGCATAGTGCATATGAACTTTTTTCTTTATAATGTACAAAAAAACCTAAAAAGATTTTTTCCAGAGTGAAAAATCCTATTTTAACAATTTGTTTAAAAAAAGTTTGTTTAAACAAATGGGCACCAGGTTTCCGGCCGTCATCATCTCGATTTATGTTAAGCAACATCTCACGAATCTGAATATGCAAAAAAATCGAGTCGGAAAATTTCTCCCACGAATGCGAGGTTTTCGCCTTGTCTAAGAGAGCGCTAGTGTCCCATATGCACAGAAATAGTGGAGGTGAGATAAAGAAAGTGGTAGTTTGAATTAAAAATCAACCATTCCATTTTTGTAATTTGTTAAATATTTTAAAATGAATAATGTACGTTACTTTTTATATTAGGTAAATAAATCAATAAATAACGACAATATGTCAGTGTACAAAGAACACTAGCAACCCCATCAGTAAAAACTATAAGTAGGTTCTACTATTATATTGACAAATTTTGTCAATATAATAGTCTCCCTGTTCCAAAGGCTGGAGTTGTATATTCATTTAACCTACCATCTTCCGTAAAGCTTTGTCCTCAAAAACTTTATTTTATTATTATGTACGTCGAGCTTGTTGTTTTTAAAGGTTGTAACGAACTAAAGACTTCAAAGAGGACTATTTTAAATATTGCAAAACAATGGTCAATTTGCATTACATCCGTTAGGATTTATCTTTGGTGAATAAAAAATAGAATAGGTCCTACTCGCTTTCATCTTTCATTCCAGATGATCATTTTTGATCTTTTCAATCTCGTTGGATGATTCATTGGCGATGATCAATTCAAAATGTCTCGTATAAATGGATACAGATTTATATAGGTGATCACTGATCATGCTACATCGTATACTACTGGCTACTATTGGTAATATCAACTTAGCAACATAATAAGACATCACGAAACTACCAAAACAATATACTGTTTATTGTTTTTATTCTATGTTCATACAACATTGTATATACAGGGTGTTCTGGTTAAAGATTAGACAAGCCTGTAATAAATTTCCTGGAAGCACGTCGAAGACATGTTCCATATATATTTTTTAAGATAAAACTTTTTATTCATCTTCTGTTTATTTAAAGATAAACTAACTCTGAATCCTTTAAGATCCATGTTAAACTAAATAGAATTTAGTATCAGCAGACTTCCTTATCTTGTATAATCCTTAAAAAAATAAAATATAAATAGGTAATTACGCAGGTATTACTTTACAGAGAAAAATTTGTATCCCATATCTTATAACTGTTTATCGAAAATATATTATTAGTATTTGCGGTATCTTATCTGACACACCTCTAGAATTTCTGGAAGTCGCTATTGCGTAGATTGTCGTTAAAATTCATGTGATAATAAGATTAAAACTTTGGAGAAACCACAGTCCAACACTTTAATAAACAATAACATTTTTTTAAATTCATTAATGTCCTGATAAAGAATTGAGAGAATTATCTGATGTAAAAATTCCACTACAAAAAATACAATATGTCTAGTTTTGGTAACATAAATAATATTGTCGAGATATAATTCAAGTTAAAAAATACAAGGTGTTAAAAAAATTATATGGTGGACTTCGAGGGTTGAAGGTACAAATAGGTGCCCATTTAAAATAGGAAAAAAATGTTCAATGAGTAAAACAATGTACTATTGTTGTGATTCACCTTGACGAGCATGGTCAAAATAATACAAAAGTTTATAAAGCTGCATGTTTTGACGAGGATCCACAAACTAAAAACTTAAAGCCCAATAAAAGTGTCGGACTTTTGTGATTATACAAACGCTATTTCAGATCACTTAAATTCCTACTACTTTTATTCTTACACGTTTTTTGAATAAGAATGACGAAGAAAATAGGGCGTGATATTCAAGGTGGACCTCCATCTCCAATCAGATCAAAAAATGGTATACCACTACTTTCTTTCAAATCTCGTATGCATGAATTGCATTGCAAGGAACTAAAAACGATATAAGATTTAAAAGTTGATTCTTACCAACACTTTTAATCTGTAAATGAATCAGGAAATTATAAAACCGTTGAAAAATACGATTTTTATCTAGGACTTAAAAGATCAGTGTTGTTATTAAACTAATTCTAAAAAACTTCCGAACTAATCATTTTAATTAATATTTTAGTGACTTATGATATAAGGAGACATATAAATTTACGGAAAACCGAAACAGCAGCACTGCAAACTACCCGAATTATTAATTTTCAGAATATAAACGATATTTATTTGCTCTAAATTCGCGTTAGACATGCATTCTAGGAAAATTTGGGAAGGCGCCAACATTAAATATAACACCTAGGCGTTGTTTATTCAAGATAAGACCAATTGTTGTAAATAAAATTGAAGGTCTAAAAATATGTACTTTAACCAAGGCTCTGAAAGTACAAATTTATAATTTATTACTTCTTAAAGTATTAAATGACTCTAAGAAAAAAAGTGAATGCGACATTTCTTATCTAAAAGGGGTTTTCTTACATGCAAATGTGTTAATTTTATAACAGAATTCGATGGTAATAAACAATAGTAATAAGTAAGAATTTCTTGTAAGAATCCTTTATTTTACAAAACAGTATTCTTTACCTATCTATTACATTTATTATCTATCATTTATTAACAAACAAGTTAAAAAATCAAAATTCATCAGGACATGATATTCTTAGTTGCAGTTGCAGTTGCAGTTACAGTTACAGTTACAGATACAGTTACACATAGTCATAGTCACAGTTATAGTCATGGTCATGGTCATAGTCATTGTTGGTCATGGTCATGGTCATAGTCATAGTTATAGTTAGTTATTGTTATTATTATCGTTATCGATGTCCTTTTCTTTTTTAGTACCTAGCTTAATTTATATTTGCTTCATTGCTGTTACAAATACTGTATTCTAAACTTTCATCGTTTATTTTTTATTGTAATAAACATAACTGCGCTCATATATTATGTTTCGTGTTAAAAAGCAATTAACTGTATATTTAACTATTAACTATTACTTATTTATGCTAAGATTTATTAAGTTAATGACTGCTCATTCATCTTACTGTTGCTTTCTGTTGATGTTGTCGCTTATTCGAAATTTTCCAGTTCCCTGGGTGTTACTAGATCATTTTGTATCCGTCAATGTAAATTAAAGAATTATATTTAATCAAGTACAACCAGGGTGTATATTTTCTTAAAAATATCAATTTTGTGATATATTCATCGTAGATGTATTATTTTGACGCTTGTATTTGTTGCATTGGTATGAAATTGTACCCATTTTTTCATATTCTGCACAAGATTGTTGTTTATTGTTTTCTTTTCGAAGTTGTTGGAAGAAATATTTTGAAATTAAATTGTTTTAAAAACAATAAATAAAAATATGCAAGTTTTTTATTTAAACTGTTTTTTATGCATAGCGAATTAGAACTTAATAAATTAATATCTACATTTCAATCAATGAAAATTCGTGTGCTTTTAATGACATGAGAGAAAGATTCTATTATTGGAAATTGAATCCTCCTGAATTTTATCACGTATAAATTGATATTTTATATTAAAACCACATGCCTATCAAGAAATAATATGCCTGATAAGGTTCATTATTAAATGCTTCTGACTAAACGGTATAGGTAGTTATACGTTAATTGTGGTTAAAATTAAAAGTCTAGTGTCAGTAGGATTGATACCGGTAAAATGCAAGAGAATTAGATAAATGACAAATTAGATACATACTCGTACAGGTACGAGTAAGTACTATGAAAATAGTAAAATATTGAAATAAAAGAAAAAAGTATTCAAAAGTCATCTAACTAATTTATAGAATCCTATAAAAAATAGTTATAGCTGTGTACTCGTATAGCTGTACTTATAAGCAAGCACTAGCAAATAAGAAATTTCAATATCAAATTAAGTATCTTCTGTTCGTTCAAGCAAACTCTATTCTTGTAATTTGTATCGTACAAAATTGTTACATCCACATATCCACATACTCGACAGAACTAAAATATGCTAGTACTAATACAATAAAGGGGTGAAAGCCATAGAAGTAACAAAACACTTTTTAAGGCGAATTTTAAATAAAAGCTCAAAGCTGTGATAAAATATATTCTTGTAAATATTTCAAACATTTGAACAAATAATACAAGAAATAATAGTTTTTTTGTAGACCATTATACGATAATATGATTACGTTTGTGAAAGATTTTGCACACTTTAGCGCGTTACAATAATATAGCAATTTTTTATAATGAATTATTTTCGTGTCCACACCCTGTAACACGGTGCACTTAATGGAGCGGCATGTAATCTCGATCTTCATTTTTTTATAGTCATAAATTTAACTTGCTATCATTAATCTTTTGTTTAAAAGATAACACCTCATACACGAAGGCCGGATATGATAAATTGGTACAACAAATAACTAAAAGTTAAGACGTAAAAGTTTCATTTTCCGAGAACGGTTTAATAGGGGATTAATAAGAAATTCGTAATCTCGACCTAAATGAATAATGGGGAGATTCCACTTTTTCGAGATTTACGAGAATAACAATATTTTGAACACCTCCCTGGTAATCATGATGATTATGTAGAGAGCGAATTTCTAATGGTCTGTTTTTTATGAGAATAGTTGATTTCAGAATACGCGTGTATGTTATTAATATATGCAATCGATTGACACATACCTACATTTTATGGTTTTTCATTATTTCGTCATTAGGTATTTATGCAATTTTGGATATACATTTCTTACATGCTTAACTTTTCTTTTTCTTAAATTTTTCGTTATCTTCTGGTTGGTTATTTTAAAAAATAGGTCAGTATATACTTTTGCCAAGAAAATTTGTCTGTAGGTACACTGAAAGAAACGCGCTTTATTGTTTATTAGAATTGTAAATGTCATCTTAAGAACATTATATTGCATTGCAAACAGGTGAATATAGGGGAATATATATAAAACGCGTATTACTAACATAGTTTTATAGTGGCGGTAAACCATATTCTTTATTAAATTATTGGATAACTAGTGTGCAACGTTGTTTATACTATTTACGAAATGATAGCTAAAACTGTTATTAAAGTGTTTCATACACTGTTATTAGAACATCTAGTAGTAATTATAAGTTTTATAATAATAAATGTATTCAACTATTGTATACTCTGTATGAGTTAAAGACGTATTGGAATTTTCAGAACTTTTATTGAAGAACTAAATTATAAGATGACATTCTGATGTAAACATTAAACAGTAAAAATGATGACGAATCGCTCCCAAAATTGCCCAGCTTATCTTCCTGTAACAGTATATTAACCTAACAGTAGCGATGTACCCGCGTATTCTTATATTACGTTCCCTTAAATTTGAATTTGTATTATAACTCTTCCACGATAAGAATGTAGCATCCCCTGATCCCTCTGGTTGATTGACTTTATCCGTACTCTTCTTTGTGACCAAATACAAACATTTTACAAGAGGGAAAACTTACTATGTAATAAGATAACAAACAAAATTTTACCGTTTCAGTCATTAAAAAAACATGTTTCTTCATCTTCAATGGTTCTTGAGTAACTGACGAAGACCTGTATTTCATTTTCATTCTTTCAAAAGTTCATAGAACAATCTTCTAGTCTGTTCTTCATTTTAATGAGAGGAAAATGACAAACTTTGAAACTTTGTCGTAACATCTCTTTATACCCTATGTAAGATAATAAAATGTATGTTTTTAACATGAAAGTAATACTAGAAATAAATTTCAAAATATTTAAATAGGTAGTATATCCTTTACTGAACTGCAAGTTACACTGATTGTGAGATTCATTTTATAAATCAAATGTATGGAAACAACATCGGTCACTAACCTAAATATCAAAAATCATAGATATTAGAAGATATATATGTTTATTGACCCATGAGATAACATGTCTTCAGAGCAGTCTAAAATAACTTTTTTTATAAATAACAAACAACTTTAATGTGGTTCAGAAAGTGCATACACAAAATATTTTAATACTGAAGTGCCAATAGAAATTCTAGAACTTAAAAGGGCAGATAAATAAAAACAAAAGTGATGCAAATATTTTCAGAGTATTCAACATATATTCTTAAAACTATTTTAACATATCCATTTTTTGGGAAGTTAACAGTAGTCAAGAAATGCTTCATACTGCTTATTTTCTTCTAATATTATTATTTTAATATAATATTTTTTCTTGAAGATACAACTTGAACACGGAATTGTTATCTTCAACATAATCCAGAACTATTTTTTCCAATATTTTTATACGTAACTGCCCAAGGATTACCCTTGGTAATATTATTTTTTATTCTTAAGTCCGTATTCGACCTAATTTCAGTATTTTACGCCCGTATCCAATTTATCTAGCAGTCAAAGGCTAACCAAACATAACCCATATATCAGTACTGAAAAGTAAATAAATAAATTATTTTTTATATCTAATCCCGGTATTAACATAAACAAAATATATTTTTTATTTCTCTAATCAATGAATTAACATTTTTTATTTTCGGATATTACGCTATGTTTTAGCAATTGATAAGACCCAAGAATGTAGATACTGGGTGGTGGTTTTAAATACGTATATCAAAATAAAACCATTACCTATTTCAGCTATTCAAAGCTCTAGTAGTTCTGTCTGTTTAACTATTATGTATTACAAAATTATCGCTTCATAAAAATTTATTTAAAAAACATTCCGTTGTCTAGAATATGATAAAGTTTATTGTAAGACACTTTTATTTTTATAAAATATATTATAATATATAATTTAATATAAATATAAACACAAATATATATAGGTACTTGTTTCATGGCATTCGTGAGTTCATCCATTGCGGAAGGCCAGTAAATAAACTAAAATATTGGGCAAACTGTCAAAGCAAATATGTAACATGTATATACCAGTATAATCAGAAAAACGAGAGGAAAAAGCGACAATTATATTGGCCCAGTCATTATAGGCATGAAAGAGCCTGTTTCGGGAAAAAATACTATTAGAAGTTTCTCTGCGGAATATTGTTCGGAAACCTGTTATAAAAAAAATATCAAAAAATCAACTCGAGGCTAGTTGGGAAACTTTGTTTTAACAGTGGTCCAAGTTATGGAAAAGTGGAAAAAAGTTTATACAAAAAAGGTAGGTATTAAATGAGCCTATAAAATTAGAAAAGTCCGATTATATTCCAATAATTTGTTTATGCACAAGAGTTCAAAAATGATCCAAAATTGCCGTTTTTTTCAATTGCTAATAATTAATGCAATTTTCATCGCAGACACTTGTAATTCAGGATTTTTGAGGTTTTTTACACCCTTAATAAGTGGTAAAAATTTCAGCCCCAAAGCTTCATTGGTTTGGCGTTGGTGGAATTTGTTATCTAAGAAGATAGTATTTTCAATTCATTTTTTCCAAGCTCACAGGCGTTGTAAGGTTTCGATCATTAGTTGTTTTTGTACCTAAATAGTTGTATTGACATATGCATTTACTGAGAATTTAGTTTTTTAAATTTAATTTGTTTAAAAATGACTGAACAAATGTTAATATTTATTAAATTGTTAAGGTAGGTAATTATTATAAAATAAAATAGTAACCTCTATACTATAGTTTTCTTCGAATTTAAAAAAAAATCGTTGTTGTAAGTTGATTAGAAGCTGAGATAATTTTTTAAATTTATTTATTTGCAGTGACCTTAATTATTAATATTAAGAGCCGAAATTTGGAGAGACTATACATTAAGAGCTATATTTTCATGTCCTACATTAACATTAAGGTGAATAAAACTATTTAATTGTGAAAAAGAAGATAGCGGCGATGCGTTCTATTACTTGGTCTAGCAAACGAGTGGGGAGAGCGAGGCGGAGCACGCGCGCTTAACAATTTAATAAATATTAACATTTTTTCAGTCATTTTTAAACAAATTAAATTTGAAAAATTAATTTTTCAGTAAATGTATATGTCAATACAACTATTTACGTACAGAAACAACTAATGATCGAAACCCTACAACGCCTGTGAGCTTGGGAAAAATGAATTGAAAATAGCATCTTCTTAGATAACAAATTCCGCCAACGCCAAGCTAATGAAGCTTTTGGGCTGAAATTTTTACCACTTATTAAGGGTGCAAAAAGCCTCAAAAATCGTGAATTACAAGTGTCTGCGATGAAAATTGCATTAATTATTTGCAATTGAGAAAAGCGGACAATTTCGACCATTTTTGAGCTCTTGCGCATAAAAGAATTATCGGAATTTAATCGGACTTGTCTTATTTTACAGATTTATTTAATACCTCCCTTTTTTGTATAAACCTTTTTTCTCTATGAATAACAGTTTTTTTACGCGAGTCAAAAAACCACTTTTCCATAATTTTGAGTTGATTTTTTGGTATTTCGTTTATAACACGTTTCTGAACAATATTCCGCAGAGAAACTTCTAATAGTATTTTTTCCCGAAAAAAAGTATTCTGTAAAAAAAACAAAAACAAAAGTTTGGTTCATATCTTGGAAACATAACGATCAATTGTTTTTTTTTAAATTCGTTTAAAATAGCAAGAAAGTTTCCTAAAATACAGTGTGATCCACAACTTTACCAAAAAAAATTGGAAATAGATGCGTCTTGAAAAATGGAGTCAATAATGTAAAAAAAATTATAAAATCCTTATAGTTTCCGAGAAAAATATTATTGAAGTTGTAGTATTTACAACCCTTACATCGCTAGACTGCTGTAGTTTCTAGCGTCATTCGCTGTACGCAATGTGCTCTCTCTCCACGTGGACCCAGGTGATTTCGAATAGTGTTTACATTAGTTTTTCAAGTGTCAAAAATGAATTACGTGTATAGCAACTCAGAGTTGATGGAGATCGTTTTAATTTATGGTGAAGCAAGACAACATTAGCGTTAGTTCATAAGAACTGGGTAAGACACGCCCAAATGTGTTTACACGTCGGCGGACCAAATTTTGAACAGTTGTTGTAACATCAGGTATGTCAAATTATTTTACTAATTAAAACCACAAATAAATTTTATTAATTAATAATAACAATAGGGGCAAGAGCAGTTGATTTTGCTGATATGAAATAGGTGTTACAAACTTTTATTTATTTATTACCTTGGGGAAAGTGTCCCCTGCACATTAAAAAAAAATTATTTTTTTTGGATAAGTTCTGAATCACACTGTATAAGTTTCTACCATTCTTTCCTACATATAAAGGTAAAAAATATAAAGTTCTCCTTTATATGAATGACCTTGCAGACTCTGAATATGACAGAGGTACAAAAGATAACCCCCAAATAGTTGAGTGGCTATTATTTAATGTGTAATCTTCCTTGTGCTTGCTATCTTCAATTTAGTTAAACACCTGCTCTTCCATTTGAAGGTGGCTGCTTTCAGCGGTATGTTTTCTAAAACTTTGAGTTTTATTAAGACGGCGTTGTAGATGACTAAACATCGTATGATAGGGGACAACGCGACGTAGATAACGTTATTCATAAAGACGGCTGGCTGCTAATGCGTTGCCGTTTGCAAGACCATAAGCGAAGTGCATACCGCATTTCGTTTATGTAGTTCAAGGGGTCGCAGATGATTAAGAATATCAGTGTAGGAAAACCTTTGATAGGATAGAGTAACAACGCAAATTGCATTCTTCTACGTTCATCCAAATGTGATAAATAAAAATAAATTTGGATTTAAAGAGATAACTTCAATAACAGACGTTTTAGGAAATAAATTTATACAGGGTGATTCAGTCATAATGTCATTAATTTTAAGGGAATATAGGGAAAAAATGAGTAGAATGCGAGAACGCGATTAAAAAAAATGAAATACATATTTACGCTGAAAAAATATATTTTCAAATCATTATATAAACCCCTTTTTGGCCGCTCCTGACCGCTGGCAGCATTGTTATATTTACGGCTCCCAAGTCAACTCGATATCGGCTTGAAACGACGTTGCCAAATTTAAACATTTTCCTAATATTAAACATCATAAATAAACAGTTGTATTGACTATTTTGAGAAACTCATATTTTTTCTTGCTCACTTCAGCCAATAGTAAATTTAATATTAAAATATGTAATGAATGATATAAATTATTTTTTAAAAGTATGCAATTAACATATTAAGTTGCCATTATTGCCCTCGAGGAGGTATAAGCATGCCTTGCCAAAACAAAACATTTTTTTGGGTGGTGAGATTTCAGGTATGCCATATCTCAATAACCAGACATGAGACATAGAGAAGTTTTGGAGAAGGAGAACGATTTTACAATTTGCAAAAACAAGAAGGAATAACTGTGTGTTCTTCACTTAGAGATTTTCGGATAGGCTTCTTTAATTTTCGCCAATTTTTTGTTCATAAATGTCAAATACATGTTTGTCGGGGTATTTAAAATTTTATGAAGAAGATATGAAAAATTAAAAAATATTTGTAGGGGTATTTCAAATTTTTGTAATGTATCACAAAAATAAAAATAAAACTCAAACTGTTGTAATTTTAACAGAAAGTATAATAATTAGGCTATTTAATTTGAAATTCCTGTATAAATTTAAGTATATTTTATGAAAAAAATATCTATTCCACAAGAACTAAACACGCCAATCTGAAAATTCGTCAAGACATTGGAAAACTCACGCGAAGGTTCGCGGACTAGTAAATGTTGTTTATGATTGAAACGCCTCCGATAAAAGCTTTTCGCAATATTAAAGAAACAGCTTGTATAGTATATATTGGTGTTATCAGTTTGTCCCATAACTTTATTAGTTACAAAAACATTTTTACCAGGAGCTAGAAATGTGCAGCTACAACTCTAGGTGAACCAATTTGCCTGATTAACCAATTCCCCACGGAAATCTGTATGCGAGTATTGCCTGCATTATTATGCATGCAAAAAGGAAAATAAACCAAATTAATTAAGATGTCGTCTACGAAGTGCTGAACTGGGAGAGATAGGTCAATGGCGATATTAAAATGCAAATGCAATTAAATGGAGATTTATCGTCAGCAGGGCACCTTTTACTCTAAAAAAACTGTATCAATTATATAATTACTGGTTTTAATGCGGTCAGGAGATACGATCAGTTGATTATTATTGTGCGATCTACTGATACTTTGCATTGCCGGGATCATAAATATGTCCGTGTTTTATAATGAAATTAAAGCATTATTTAATTTATATCATTACGAGGAATATCAAACTGCATAATTACGTCTATTTGTATGATAATGCGAATAATAATAATCTGATGATTATGCTTTTCTAGGTGTGAGTTCAATTATATTCGTTGATGACTGTTGAGAATATCATGAAGAAATCAAAACGTTGATTGAAATGTCATGTAGTTCTCGACCTTAATAATTATTCCTCAGATTTAAAAGACTTTTACTTAACATAGTTAACATAGATAACATACAAATATACACTGAAAGAAATGGGCTTATTAAACTGTTTATCTAGAATAATGTGTATAGCGCATATTAAAACTTTTATAACCAATATACAACTTTTATTAAAAAAAAAGCAATCATCTCCATACTCATTATTCAATCAGTTTAACTGGAAGGTGCTTAATACACCTTATTCATCTATGAAATAAAGGTTATAATGAATTACTTATACATTATTAGGTGTTATAAACTTTATATTCCAGTTGTATAGTAGGGAAGATTTGTTGTATAAAGACCAGTATCCGAATTTGTATATAACAATTGTATTAACAGAATTATTCGTTCTTTGAATATGTTTCCGTTTTTAACGTGTAAAACGCATCTTATAATGGTTAAGTGATCGTCACCTCTTGGTGCATAATCGGTTATGATCGTTGTTAAGTTATATTCATAGTCTTGTAATCATGTCAGACCCGAGAGCGAAGTGCGCCGACTCAATAAGAAACCTGGCTATTCCAGCCGCTGATTTAGGGTTCGCCGCACGAGCTCATCCCTTCCCTTCTAAGATATCAGTGGCATGCTATGCATGAAGCAGAACGGTACTCAACTATCTTATACAGTCCACTTTTATTGTCCATACATGTTCAATCATTGTCAAAATAAACACACAAAACCACAACGTCTTTATTATCTTTACTCAAGAAGAGAAAATACAACAATCGTAAAATTTCCGACAGTCCGCTGTGCATCGACTTACAAACGTCTAGTTTGATGAAAATGGACAGTATATGCACATGTTTTGTGGGATACATGACCATATCGCGTTGTGTGAAATGGAAAATTATTATGTAAGTATCTAACTGTTTTATGGCTTGTAATTGTTTTGTTTTTTCAAATGTAAATCTTGTCTAAATCTTAAAAATTATTATTTTGTAGGTCCTATTAGAAATCGCTGATGTTAAGTTTTACATAAGATGAAGGAACAAAAGGTTAACGGTGATTAAGAAGAACATGGGTATAAAGTCAATCAACCAGAGGAAATAAAATTATATGGAAAGAAGCTCATCCTTTCTGGGGATGCTTCATTCTTAAGGTGGAAGAGTTATAGCGCAAATTCTCATGTAATACAAGAAAATACGGGTGCATCGTTGCTAATAAAATAAACTGGACAGTTTTGGGAGCGATTTGTCATCATTTTTAATGCTTAAAAGTATGTTTTATGTATGTTTACATTAGAACCTTAGCTTCTAATTACAGTTATCCAATAAAATTTCTGAAAACTTAATGACATATGTTTTTAACTCATACAGAGTATACAACAGTTTAATACATTTATAATTTTAAAACTTATAACCAGTACTAGATGTTCTAATAACGATATGGAACACTTTAATAACAGTTATTGCTATTATTTCGTAAAGGGTATAAAAAACGTTGTATATTAGTTATACAATAGTTTAATAAAGAATAAGGTTTATAGTCACTATACAACTGTGCTAGCAATACGCGTTTTATATCCAATATTCACCTGTTTAAATGTCACATATAGTATACAATGGTCTTATAATGGTATATAGAATTCTAATAAAGAATAAAACGCATTTCTTTCAGTGTACATTTAAAGTTATTTTCTGGCAAAATTGCCATTTATAGACTTCTGTACGTAGTTTTCCATTTAGCATGTTTTAAAAATATTTACTTATTTTCTTCAATAGCTTCACGAGTTTTGTAAATCTGAACATCACTATTAGAACTCATCTGGGACAATTTGGCTTTTCTCCAATAGCATTGTTGAAGTCACAGGTCACACTAAACTGGCTCTTTTGTAAAGGCGAGAAAAGATTGTTGCATGTTTACGCCCGCCTAAAATAATAAATCACCATTAAATGTGTCTATAAATAAAATTTTATAAATAAATAATTGTTTCTGTATCTGGGACTGTCAAATTTTCAAGGTGCGGAAACAATCTTACATATGAAAAACAAAATTGTATCATCCTACAAACAAATTTTCGTTCAGAGTACTCAAAACATTTGCACCTAAGTAGAAGGTCTCGAAAAAGAAACGAGATGTTTTCATTTGAACAACTTATTCATAAAACACTTGAAAGCTTCAAAATACTACGCCAACCAAGATTATTTATCTTCAAAGAATTGCAATACCTTGATGTTTTTGAATTGGAAATTGAATTATTTGGGAAACTTTATTTGTTGTAGACCTTGTTTCGATAAATGGTTATATTTTTCTTATCAGTTGTATTTTTCTTATCAGTTGTATTTCCCTTAAATTGAAGTAAACAAGAAAATCCCTGTTAATACCTGTTTTTTTTTTCTGTGAATATACAAAAAACAGATATTGTTTTTAGTTATTTATGTGTGGCATAGTTTTGGTTTTTCTCTGTTTATTTGCGTAATTTGCCACTGCAACAAAAAAAGAATAGACGTTTGACCTTTGCTCCAAAAAGATTCAAAAGTTATCTTGTGAATCTATGTACCTATCAAAAATTCCAAAAAAAAACAGATATAAAAATAAAAAATAAACAACACTAAATCACACATATTTAAAATATTCGTTTTGAAATATGATTGACAAGTTATATTTTGTTTGTTTTTCTTCTTCATATTATTCTATTACTTTACTAAGATTCTTATTGGTTACACATGTTGAAAGAGATGGGCATTAATAGAACAAATTATATATGAGGTCTGTTCAGAAAATAATACTTTTTGGCTAATTACACGCCAATGGATATACTTAGTGATATGGGGTTGGCAGCATTGCGTTGCGTGTAACCTCATAGACAACCTAGACTGGCTGCATCTAATTCCAATCTGATTCCAATGCACGGGTACCAGTGAATGCGAATTGCGGGGAAGTGGAGTGTGCGAGGTAATCTGGCCACCCTACCTTGGACAGATCCGGATTAAGTAATATGTTTATTACATATTAAACATTATATTGCATCTTATGACAAATATTCATATTTCAAGTTTGGAATTCAGAAAATAGTATATTTTAGTGTCATATTAAATAAAACTACAAAATAACTTAAATATATTTATCGTCCTCTAAATAATGTTAGTTTATTTAATATTTGACTTTTCGTAGATTTTACTGAATTAAATATTTTGACTTCATTATTTGCTCTCACATCAACCGTTGCAAGTTCTATTAAATGATTACAATTGTTAGGGGATTATGAAATTGATGTTCATGCAAATTTTCATATATTTTCACATTCAAAAAGTTTTTTAATACATGATACACAGTTTTATTTTTCTGTAGCTTGGGTGAACTGTTTTTATAGTTATTAAAAGAACTTATTATTTTTTGTTTTTTAAATTGTGATTTTTCTTTTTTAAACGACGTTTATTTTCTACGGGTTATCTTTTTTTTTCGTTTTTTGGAAATGAAGGAAAGCCACCTAACTTCATATTTTAGTTTATTCTTTCTTGGGGTATCATCACTAAAATGGTACTACTTAAGTCAGAATATGATGACTGCGACGTGGTAGGTTGGCAGATAGGAGACGTAAAAGAATCTGAATCATGCTCATAAAAAACTATTAGTGAAGATAATTTTATAAAATTATGTGATGAGCATTAAAATGTTCACTAAGTATTGGAAGAGTCCTACATGCAAAAAAAATTAATTCAAATCGCAGTCCAGGCAAAGGTTACAGGAGTATCCTCTAGGTCAAACTTGAGCACACTGTGCAACTGTGCATATACATATAAAGTATAATTACTGATTATTTCTGATAGATTTACTGTTGGAACTGTATTTTTGGCTAATTTGCGGACTACATTTTTGTTGAAACTTAAAAAATTAATTAGAACATATACCTACATGAAAATTTTGATGATATCCAATGCTGTTTTTTAAAAGCTTTCACCTATCTTTACTTTATGTCAACATCCTTTGGAAATCTATAAAAATTCTGTAGATTCGAAAAATCGAAGCAAATATAAAAATTTGGCAATTATTTATTTACCATAAAACTCTGATTTTTCTAATCAAATTTTGCCAACCCCCGTTTTCCAGGGTGCTGAACCATGAATTTGAAATTAGTTTTTTGTGATTTTTTCGGTCGCAAAAAATAATATCACATTAATTTTCAGCTCCCTCAAAATTACGGGAATTCGAAAAATTTCATATAAATTGGAGACTTTTATGTAAAGTAATATAATTACTAAAAATATGTTATAATCATTTATTCATTATTTTGTTTGTAGACAACTTCTTGAACAATCCAATGGCGATGAAACATTCATTCAAAGGATCATAACGGGAGACGAAAGAAAAAGATTTTTGGCTTGATAAAGTACCTGTACATAATTCAAAAATGAATTTTATGCTATACCTACCTACTTATTTTTACGATAATTCTTGCTACTTAGACAAAACGGGATTTAACTTAAGTACCTACTTAAAAATATTTCCTTCGCAGAACAAAAGTTAATGCTTTTGAAAAATATTACATTTATGCATACCTAGGTATATCTTGGAAGATGTTTGTAGTAAATTGAAAATTCAATCAAGAAACGAACTAATTTAGAACATAGGTTAGCAGGAACTTTTCTTCGTAAAATGATTGAAGAAACCTTCTAGAAACATTTCACGCAGTTGCGTTAGTTACACATGTATATTTATTTAAAGTTATTTGAGAAATCAAAAAATGTATACGCATTCTTCAAATTGCTGCAGTCGCAGTCATATAATAAAGAATGTCGATCGCCATATCCGACGACTTGCAGTTCTCAATAAATAACATAATTATAAGGAAAAACTAGATTTCGATTAGTAGAATCTAGCTTGACATTAAGAATTTTAAGAATCCATACTCACTGTGTACCTACTTCTTGCTGAATTAAATGAAGATAAACTACTAAAATAAACAAAGATTGAAATGATGTGAAAAGTACAGTATCTGCATAAAAGAGCACATTTTTCTTATCTTAAGTTGTAATTTCGTTCTTTTTTGTTTTATTTTCTGTTTGCCATACGGCATTGACACTAATACAAAAGTGAACAGGAAACTCATACTAGTTACGACTGGTTATTATTAGATAAAATATAGATAGCAAGTCTTTGATGACGATTAAAGTTCAAAGATTATAAAACCAAAAAAATCTTTCACACAGTTTATAATTATTTAATGATACATGATCATTTGCTGAATTAAAACGATGTTATAAAATAAAAAAGTATGATATTTAAGATATCATGGTTTTTTGGCTTGTTAAGCTGTGTCCTATGAACTTGGTCGTAGCCTGATAGAGGCTTGCTTAGACTGAATACGAATTTCTCACCTGACTCTGTTGTTCTCGGGCTAGGTGTCCTCACAGAGCGTAGCCCGAGAACAACAAGGGTAGGTTAAAGATTCCTAGCTAAGGTGAAGGAAGCGCAAAGTGTAACAATGTCGGAAATGTTTCGGAATGTACTTTAATTTAAAAAACAGCACTTGTAAACTTGTTTCACTTAGAAGTCACAATTTTATTTGTTTTCATTCGTTTTTTTTTTTTCAAACAGACCGACCAGTTCAATTTTCCTTTCCAGATCCGTTATGATACGCACGCATATTATGACATTGCTACAAAAAGTCAAACAATCTAGAACCAATCTGCCTTCTGTTTTAATTATCACCAATCACTAATTTTTTTTGGCATCTGGTATATTTATAAGATATATTATATAATAAAGATCATCGAATTCAAGGCTGCTACGGTTCACTTGGAAAACGAATGAGATACAATAAATTAGCCGAAAGTAATTAAAAATTTACAAAAAGCATTTAAAGGACAAACTTATAAGAACGTAGACGCTAAAAAATGGACTCGTGTGTTTTTTTTCTAAAACAACTGGAATAACTGGAAGGTAATTCTTTAGAAATTGATCAGACAGACAAAATTTGAGTACGACCTCATCAACAAAGAAAATCAGTGAGACAAAGCTAAAGAAATAGAAGAAATGTTTGAATATAAAAATCAGTTGTAACTAAGACATCGTTATCACGAGAAGCCCTACTGCACAGTAATTGAATTTATATATTTTATAAAATGGTGCGTTACTAAGATGATCAATGTATGAATTTATAGGTCAGCTTTGAAACTATAGAAGAGGAATTAAAGCTTTATAATCTCTTAATTAAGTAACTTTTACACTGAAAGAAATGCGCTGTATTCTTTATTAGAATTCTACATGCCCTTATAAGACCATTGTATACTATATGTGACAGTTAAACAGGTGAATATTGGATATAAAACGCGTACTGCTAGCACAGTTGTATAGTGACTATACACCTTATTCTTTATTAAATTATTGTATAACTAATATACAACGTTTTTTATACCCTTTACGAAATAATAGCAATAACTGTTATTAAAGTGTTCCATATCGTTATTAGAACATCTAGTACTGGTTATAAGTTCTATAATAATAAATGTATTAAACTGTTGTATACTCTGTATGAGTTAAAAATATATGACTAAGTATTCAGAAATTTTATTGGATAACTGTAATTACAAGCTAAGGTTCTAATGTAAACATACACAAAACATACTTTTAAGCATTAAAAATGATGACAAATCGCTCCCAAAATTGTCCAGTTTATTTTCTTAGTAACGATGCACCCGTATTTTCTTGTATTACATGAGAATTTGCACTATAACTCTTCCACCTTAAGAATGAAGCATCCCCTGAAAGGTTGAACATCTTTCCTTCTAATTCTATTCCCTCTGGTTGATTGACTTTATACCCATGCTCCTCTTTGTCACCGCTAGCGCTCTGTTTCTCCATCTTATGTAAAACTTCTATCAGCGGTTTCTAATAGGGCATACCTACAAGATAATAATTTTTAAGATTTAGGCAAGATTTACATTTGAAAAACAAAACAATTACATGCCATAAAACTTACTTAGATACTTACATAATTTTCCATTTCACACAACGCGATATGATCATGTATCCCACAAAACATGTGCCTATACCGTCTATTTTCATCAAACTAGACGTGTAATATTCGTAAGTCGATGCACAGCGGACTGTCGGAAATTTTACGATCATAACCGATTATGCACGGAGAGGTGACGATCACTTAACCATTATAAGACGCGTTTTACACGTTAAAAACGGAAACATATTCAGTATAAGAACGAATAATTCTGTTAATATAATTGTTATATACAAATTCGGATACTGGTCTTTATACAACAAATCTTCCCTACTATACAATTGGAACATAAAGTCTATAACACCTAATAATGTATAAGTAATTCATTATAACCTTTATTTCATAGATGCATAAGGTGTATTAAGCACCTTCCGTTAGAACTCATTCTATAATGAGTATGGAGATGATTGCTTTTTTTTAATAAAAGTCGTATTTTAATATGCGCTATACACATTATTCTAGATAAACAGTTTAATAAGCCCATTTCTTTCAGTGTATAAGAAAAATGTTTTACTTTATTTACTTTATAAATAAACATGTAGCATAAGATTCTTAAACCGTAAAAACTTTAAAGAAACTACTTTGCTAAGTTTTGCTTCTAGTATGAAAATTACGTGTTTTAGTTATGTTGACTTAATTAACCTTGAGATGACGAATAATAGCTGAATATACAGGGTTAAAAAATATAATTTCATATTTCAATCAAAGTAGCCCGATATAAAATTGATGGTTGCTATAACAATAATTATTATTTGTGTCATTTTGTTTATTCATTTGACACTTAGCGTTTAAAGTGCTAAATATCAAATGCATTTATTTGCAAGTCAAGAGTATATAGATATTGTCTTTGTATGTGGGTATTCCAATGGGAACGCCAGACAACCAACCCGAGAATACCGACGAAGATACCCAAATAGATATCATCCTGTTTACACAATCTTTAGTGCAACATTTCGTACACTTCGAGACGAAGGTAATCCCGCTCCATTAAAGACCATTCGTCCTACTGAAGTGAATGTACAAAAATCTTTAATTAGTGTTCGGCATACAGCAAGTAATCTTCGTTTATCATCGAATTTTGTATGGCGTGTATTGAACAGAGAAATGTTCCTCTCATCGTCAAAATTGTGTTACATGCTGGAGATGTTCCTCAGCCTCAGTAATTAGAATTTTGTCGCTGGTTACTTCAACATCTGATGAAACGTGTATTAGTGGGGACGGCATAAATAATAATCATAATGTAGCCCGGTGAAAATAGACAATAATTCGCAAAAAGCTGAAAATTGGTACGAATGTTGGGAATGCCATTATAAATGAATTGTGGAAAGTCCCCATCGATTCCACATCTGCAAAACTTATTCAAAGTCAAAATTCGCAAATATGGCATATATGCATTTTTCAGCCAAACGGTAAGTTTTATCATAAATATAGATCATACAAAAGTTGTAGATCATGCAATTATCTATAAAAATTGGTCTTACATTTTTTTCCTAAGAATCACCATTTCTGAGATATAGCGATACAAAAAGTTGAAGAAGTTGTGTTCTCCATAATATGTAAACATTTCCACGCCACCTGTGAGGTAGTAAGTGTACTTGGCGCATTTTTTAACGTGGTTTCTCTGGTAGGCCCGAGTTACTTTAACCGAGTTAATGCACATAGCTAGGCGTTACAAAATTCGTATGCAATTAAATCAAGATGGTTTCAGCGACGTTTCAAAGTCAACATTTGGGGTAGAATTTTCAACAATACATGTTCATTCTGCCTGTACATGTTTTAAATTATCGTTCAAATGCAGATATATATAGAACTTTCTCGGAAAACGACAATTTTGATTTCATTGATGACATAGGACTTAATATTGTTCAAAATATGTGGTATCAGCACGATGGTGCTGAGGGAGACAAGTAACTTCTTGGTTAAATTATCATTTATCTAATAAATTGATAAGTCAACAAGGTCTAATAGCATGGCCACCGCGTTCGCCAGATCTAAATCCTTTGGACTTTTATTTATGAGGATATATGAAGCAGCTTGTATATACGATGTTGTCACTACCCGCCAGCAGTTACTTGAAAGAATTCAGGATAATAACCAGATAAGAAATGATCCAAGCCTCAACCGTCGCCTGACGGAATCTTTAGTTCGCCTATGTGAGGTTTGCATTCGATCCGAACATTTTGAACAATTTTTATAGTCGTAAGATTTCTAAATTTGGTTAATAAAGGTTAACTAATGTTTAAACTTTAAACACAAATAATAGCTATTGTTAAAGTAACCATCATTTTTATTTATCATTTTAATTGAAATATGAAATTATATTTTTTAAAACGCTTGTAACTTCTAAACAAAAACAAATCGGATCTATATTCATATAAGAAAAAATGTTTAAAATTAATCCAGCTACCATCTGTCAAAGTTTGTCGTAGAGCTTGCAGAACACCCTGTGTAACAACGTATGTTTGGAACAGAGAAGAAATCTATACGTAATACATAATGTGTATGGTTACCCCAACTTTTAGTTTTTTTTGCATACTGAACCCAAAGGTAAATGTTATCAGTCCTTCAAGTATATTAGAAAAGAAATTTGTATGTTGATAATATAGTGTATGTTGATGATAAAGTGTGACAATTATAACTTCGTCATTTTTTAACTTGTGACATTGAAATGCTCTTCTACGGAAAGATAAAGATTCCATTAGGTGTAAATTCCATCGAAGGTTATTTTTTCATTTCTATTCCCTCAGTTAACCTTGCAATGGATGACATGTTACACGTTTTTCAGAATTAAAGCGGGATCTAACACAATTCGTGGAAACACAATGCGTAATCTTCAAGCCACCACAACATGAGTTTGTTATGTCCAGGGGTAATTACCTTAAAAGAGAAACAAATATGTCGATGATTTACGTTCACCTTGCAGTTGACAAACAAAAGAGAATAGAACTCTTGAAAGCTACCGTGCCCTCTTAATTAAGTCCAAGAGAAGTCAAGGTAAAAGATATATGAAAATATGAAGTTCGGAACAGTTTAGAAGTTCAGCATTGCGTTATTGTATATAATAAATTTTACAGAAGCAATATAGTCTACAAAAAACCTTATTTCATTTTAAATTGAATAGTATAACCTTCCACAAAGGTTTTGTGCGTCTGACCGATATCTCCCACTATTGCACACAGATTTCTTAAAATTTATCAACGTAAGAGCGGTCAATGGCATTTGAGGTTTTTCATAGGCGCCTGGACTGTCTGTAGCATTTCCTAATGTGTCGATAATATTTTTCCTTCCTGAAATTTATTTTAAATAGTGAATGGTACATGACTTGCATTTTATTACAGGGTGTTAATGATATATTTTGCCAAACTTTAATGTCGTATTCTTCACTAGAAATGTTCAAAATGCTGTCCTTGGGATGCAATGCATGTTGCGCAGCTTCTCCGCATTGATCGTCTTACATGCCTCATGATTCCAGCCATATTGCGTATGGTTGCGAAACCATCTACAATGCGCTGTCGAAGTACTTCTATAAACTGGAGTACGATATACCATAATTTTGAGGTAGTCCCAAAAAAGTAATCCAAGGGGTCAAGCAATGGGTCCTCCTCTACCAATCCAGTGATTAGGAGAATACTGACTATTCAGCAACTGTCTAACGGTAAGGCTGTAATGAGGAAGCGCCCCATCATGCATATACCACAATAATTGACGTAACCTCAATGGCACTTCTTCTAGAAGTGGTGGTAATTCTTCTTGTAGGAACTTTTGATAAGTTCTACCATCGAGGGTTCTGGGTAAAAAGTATGGATCAATCAAGTAATCGCCCACAATGCCCAAACATTCAGAGAAAACTGTTCTTGGAATCGACGTTCGGAAATAATATGCGGATTTTCATCCACCCATTGGTGGTTATTATGACAATTCGAAATGGTTTCTCTTGTGAATTTCGCTTCATCGGTAAATAATATTAATAACTGAAAATCAGGCTATTTGTATTGTTGTAAAAACCACTGACAAAATTCAATCCTCGGTTGAAGGTCATTTTCATTTAATGCATGAACTCGCTGGACATGATACGGGCGTAATTGCTGCTCACGTAAAACATTCCAGATTGTTACAGATGATACATGCAAATCTGTTTATATTTGCCTGGTACTGGTAGATGGGTCTCATCTACAGATTTTAAAATTCTATCTTACAAATGAACTATACTTTTCCTCGACGTTTTGGTAGTGACAAACTTGCAGTTTCACGAACTCAACGGTGAACGCTTGAAAAAGTATTCCTTGTTGGACAACGTCTATAAAGTCGTTCAGCTTGTCTAGCATTGCCATTCTATTGAATTTATTGTTACACATTTAGCAATCAATAGAAAATGATAAATAGCAACGTAGGTACTTAAGGTACTTATTATTCGATTTTCCAATTATCTAAAGGACAGGAAATTTTACGAATACTTTACAAGAATGCTTTATTGCCACAAATTGATTGTACGTTTTAAAAACATTTAAAATTATTTAAAAAACCAGTGGCGATCAGTGCCGGCCCTTTGAAAGTGGACGACTCTTATAAGCAAATTGTCTATAATTGGCCTTGTGAAGCTGACTTGAAAATGTGATGTTCAAATCGGCTGTCATTATGTCAAATCTAATGTGTGTCTATCATACTATTTCTAGTGAGCAACACAAATCCAAATTAGGTAGCAAATTATTTATTTTTCCAATACGACCATTCATTCGCCGTCAACGAGATCTAAAAATGAAACACTTTTCGTCGTTAAAAAAAAACGCGATTCGTAAAGTTAGTATTTTGTCCAAGCACCATTTTTGTCTATAACACTGCAATCTACATGGCATTATTAAAATTAATGTTCTTGTTATAACCCTCAGTGATGTTATCCCATGCGTTTTCAATTTCCTCCCAAAGTTCTTCGGCGTTAACTGGACGGAACTTTCTGTCGTAAATTTTTCCACCATATATCCCCAGGACTTTGAGGGCCAAGGTAAAACATCGATGTTGTTATCAATGAACCATTCTGGCGACAATTAATTATCCTGCTTGAAAGTGAAATTTTGAGGATACAGCATAGTCACAACAAACATCAGGACTTTGACAACTTATCCAAGCCCAAAAGTTAATGAAGAATCCATCGCTGCGCTGTGTGGGTTTCACATAAGGCTCCGAATACCTTATAATCTCTGGTGGGTAGACACGGACAGAAGCATCGGAGCAAAACTTTTTTCGTCCGAAAATATAATATTCTCCCAGAAGTTGTCTGGCCTTCCTACAAATTATCTTGCAAACTCTAACCTCTATTCTTTATACTGGGGAGTCAAAGCAACTGTATTTGCGGCCACATATTTCTTCAGCTCCGAATCTTTCACCCGCTTCCTTGCAGTTCGCACTGATCCAGGAAAATTCGTCTCAAAGAAACCCGCTACTGCGATGTCAAAAGGATTTATTCTTAGGTGGTGCTTACTTTTCGACGTCCACCTCCGTGAACATAACGTACGTGACCCTCCGCAATTCATTTATCTTTGAGTTTAAATATGCTGTTCTCGCATACATGCAGATCATCCGCAATGACCAATCATTCTGAAGTAAAGTTATAGCTCTCACTTTCTCTGGTTCCGTTAAACGCGGCATCTTGAATTACCAAGCAAATTACTAATGACACTGACATATAAAAACTTGTCATAATAAAAAGTAGACCACATAACATTAGAAAAATAAATCGTCTACTTTCAAAGGGCCGGCAGGGTACGATTTTCTTTTTTTTTTCAAAAAAGGTCCCCTACTCCCCCAATAACCACGCCACTGGAGTGTATTTTGGAATATGTTATCCACGAAAAAATAGTCCCTACTAAAAAAATGTAGTCCCCCAATTTTTATCACTAAATATTTTTTGCCAGAGAGGTTACTGGGAAAAACATTTAAATATTTGAAACTTTTAACACCCTTTATCTCCGTAGGGAAGCGGTTTCTTTAACACTTTCATAATATACAGGGTATTTATTAAATACTTGTACAAACTTTAAATCTTTTGACTAATTTTAAGCTAAGAAGTTCATATGAACATTTCTTTTCGAACGACCTATGCAGCTGGTTTCTCTTTCCCTTCTGTCTGTGTTCAACAGAAATCTGCATCATGTTGATATCCCATCTTCCTTGGTATCGATTCTCCATTTCATTTATATCTTGATCGAATCTTTCCCCTTGTTTTTCACTGCAGTCTCCAAGGTTTTGAAGAAAGTAGGCAAGGCGAGAGTTTATGAACTGCAATTTAAGATTCATCAAGCAACCTAACTGTTTCCACATTTCTTCAACCAAATTCGTAAAAGTTCCAACAGATATTCTTGAAACTTTGCCATGCTGCTTTTTCAGTGTCATTCATCCTTGTAATGAAATTTTCGTTTCGAAAAAGAGTACGAATTTGAGGACCATCAAATATGCATTCTTTCAATTTCGTATTAATTATCGATGGAATCTTCTCTCCTAAATATTAAACACAGTCACCGTCTTTATCGAGAGTTTTGACAAACTGGTGCATGAGACCCAGCTTGATATGAAGTGAAAAGAGTTAGCTACAAGAGAAGAAAAGTGTAAGAGCAACATCAAAGAAAGCCTGGTTCGAGTGACTCGAATTTATTTGGAAGTAATTCATGTCCATGACATTTATTCAACATTTTTTGGGATTCACGATTTCCATTTTTTTTCTTGATATTTTGCAATTTTGGAGAATACTTGGTCCGATCTAGAAAACCGCTTTCTAAATTTGTTTCGCTCTAAATAATTTTTTTGCCATTTTCAACTATTTTTTGCGTTTTTTACAAAATATGTGGAAGGATATAGCTAATAGACTTCAGACTCGAATTTAGAGTATCAAAATACATCATAAGAAACTCACTTCATCAAGGTCAGAAAAATTTTTGGCAATTTTTCGCAATTATTATGCAATTTTTGCAAAACCTGGGGGGGAAGCAGTTTAAACTTCAGACTTTGGATTCAACACATCCAAGTACATAAGAAACCCTGTGGAACAAGTTCAGAACAAATATTTTCGATTTTTTCTTTTTTTGTGGATTAACGTGATTTTCGACGATCACTTAGTTTTTCAGTCGTCTTCAATAAAAACTTATTTTCTTGTGTTTTTAATTTACCTTACTCTGTTTTCAGTTTAGGTTTTGTGGCTATCCTCCCAAATCTGTATGAAATAAATGTTTTTATAACATTTTAGATAAGAAAGAATTAAATTACGCGAAATCGGATGTTTGGTGACTGGTCGAGAGGAAAAAGGAAAACCGCATATTTGCAGGAATTAAGTTTTGAGGTCGAAAGTGTTTGATAGCGTGAGTAATTTTTCATTCATTCATGAAAATATATACAACCACCCACATATGAGTAATATTTCAGTCACATTGCGCATCACTTTGTGTGAATTAATCTGATGCGTTCCTTTTGTGGTCAGATAAGATTCTACAAGTCACGACATGTCATGTGTTGGATTTGGTATATTACGTCTTACTTGTTATCAATATTCATTGTAGTAAAATAAATATGTACAGATTTTAGTTTATTTTGTGCGGTTGGAAATTAAATTTTAATCATTGGAAAAGTTAAATTTTCCGTTACAACTTTTCTCAGTATATGTTAAATAAATATTTATTTTTGGTTTATAAGTTTATTTTATTTCCATTCATACTTTCTTGTTTTACACTTTCATTGGTTTGTCCCTTTCTAGCTCAAAGTATTTATTAATTACTCTATTTTAAACGTATTAGCTGATTCAAATGAATTAAAATAAAATGATCTAGGTATACAAAATATAGCGCAATGAATTATTCCACAACAATACCATAAACAGCTACTAATAAATAAATTATCCAAAATAAAAGCTGAAAATATGTAAATTAATATATAAAAAAAATATGTACCTAATTAATATAAAAATCACATATATTGAAATCGTTAAATCATGCAATCATACAGAGAAATATCTTGTATTCTTGCTGTACTATTATCACTATTGACATGTAAAAAAACAGCTACAAAAAAACTCCCATCTACAACATTTCTTCATCTAATTAACATTAATGTGCTTTGATATTAATATTGAGTCAATTCCAAAATATTCCTTAATTCTCCCAAATTAAGTTATTTACTTCGGTACAGCTTTATTTGATGGCACTTTAGACAAATTTGTAGAATCAGTTTGTATTAGTTTAATACTTTGAAGTAAATTTAAAATACAGGAACTACATAATTTAAAAAAATTAAAAAGTATCTGTAGGTACTTTCGGAAATGTGTATAGGAATTTAGTATTTTCTAAATAGAATTACCCTTTAAATTTGTTTGCTTTCGGAAACCTAGGTATATGGTGTCTGTAAACTTATCAAGAAAAAAAATAGATGAAAAAGTATCTCCAATACTGTGAATAAGACATTTCCTCCAAGAGATTATTGCAACCAATAATTTAAAGAGCTTCTGCAAGTTTTATTTGGATCTTTTTAGACGTTTTTTTATTATTTACAAAAAACATTTTCCGCAGGTATCACCCTGTAAATTTTTTATTAAATATTTTTGTAGTCAAGTTCATGGAAAATTGTTTTATTTAAAATCACGTTACCTATCTCCTGATTCAATTTTGCACTATATTTTAAAAATACCATATACATTAATTGCATGAAACTACTCTGCGATTTACATACCCCGACCAGCATTGAATTATACCATAAATATCTAGAAAAACAGCTAGAATTATACGTCGTCACACTTATGACATAAGTATTAAGGGTCTATGGAGTAGTAGTGACCATTCATAAGTCGTAGCGCCTTGTTAAGTCTCGAGTTTACTCACGTTTAACTTATTGAGAGGAAATCTCCTGGAAAAGCAATCCTTAAAGTGCAGAAATAAGTTAATTAATTTATCGTAGCTGAATAGGTCGTTGGTTGGTATTAGTTCACTTCATTCCCTGGGTCTGACGAAACATACGGCTAGCGCACCAAAATAGTCTCCAAAATAAGATATTCTTTAATTAATATCTCAAAATCATCCCAAAATAATACCTAGTGAATTTACATTCAAAATCGTCCGATATTAAAATTTGAATAATTAATTTTTATAGTACCGAAAATCTTAAATTAAAAAGAAAAATTGATGCCGTTAGTCAAAGAACAGTTTGAATCATTAATCTAATATCAATAAGAAGAAACTTTTGGCTAAGAAATGAATTACTTTGAACACAAATAATAAAATTTTCTTTGTAGGTCTGAAAATATTATTCCCATAAACTTTAACTTTAAAAGGTATTATACCATTTACCTACTCAGAAACTTTTAATTTTATGACAATTTTGCCAAAACAACTTTTCGTTTAAAATTGACCAAGTGCACAAAAAATCCATAGGCATAGAAATTCTTTTTTAAAAAGGGGCCCTGACGACAAGTCTGCCATGCCACTGGTAGTTACAGTATACCCAATTTGATTTCGTTACTTGCTTTTTTATATATACACTGTACAAAGGAATTATATTTGACACCCTGTATCTTGGTTATGAAGCAATTGACGACCTTTGTTTACAACTTCTTCAAAATCAAGCCCTCTTTCAACACTTAAAGCTAGTATGTTTAAAAAGGGAACACCTTTTATAGTGAAAATTAAAATACTGGATTTCAGTTTTGACTTACAATTAGCTAGAGTTGGATTAAAATACATTCAAGCAAAGGTAAATGCATAATTGTTCCAATTTTCCTCAAAACGATCGATTATGTCTTCTTAATCGTTATCGTAAATCAATCTATCTTATTGGTGTTTGGTACTACGGTGATAAAAATCTATATCTAATCAGAGCGGAAGCGCTTAACGGTACTTTCTTCTCAATTAATGGAATCACAAGTTGTTTGTCACGTAGACAAATTTCGGGAATTTCTGTTTTCTTCAATCGAGATAAATAAACAAAATATTCAACAACAAATCTATAATTGTCTTAATGTCTTATCATTCAAAAAAAATATTGGCTGTGCATTGTACCAGTAAGCACGTGTAAACATAAACCAACGTACGAGGTCTGTTCAGAAAATAACTGAACTTTATTTTTAATTTTATACATTATTGGTCCTTGTCTCCTTCAAAGTACTCCCCTCCCCCATTCACACACGTTTCCTAGCGATGTTTCCATTTCTGGATAGCTTCAAATAAAAAAATCGATAGGAGCCAGATCTGGCGAGTAAGGAGGGTGAAGGAGGACACTAATCTGATTTAGGATCACTTTGTCATTGAATCGAGACTGGCGAGCTTTCTTGGGGCGGGCGAGCGCACGGTGGGGTAGAATCCCAAAAAGCTGGCAAAAAAATCAAAAAATAAAGTTTCTAGTTCTGTAATTTTTACTGTTGCGTTGGCTAGAGTAATATCCCAAGTCTCAGAATCCTATTAGGGTCAAATCCCCTATACCTGCTTCTTAAATCACTACAAAGGCGAACGTAACTCGAGCAACACAGGGCTGGCTGACAGAAGTAATAGTTGTGTGTAAGTGGTTATAAAATTTCGTAAAGTTCACCTATTTATCTCTAACAAAATTTAGTCAACTCATAAATGTACGTAGTTTATGATTATGTAGGTTAAAATACTCAATATTTTTATAAAAAATAGTAATTAGCTACATGAATTTTATCTTATAAAATGAAAACATAATTTTGTTTTGAAGAAAAAAATTTAATAATTCTGCAGAATTATGTCATTTAACTTATTGGACAAAAAAGACAAAACTATTATCTGTAAACTAAAAAAAAATCAGCTGCCTATAAGTACAACTTTTTGTATAGGTTTTTGTAAAATGTAGAGTAAAATGAATTTCGCCTTCTCTGGACGATGTAAGACATTGGAAGATTGCAGATAAAGGAAAAATTCTTTCAACTTCGGAAGATTCGACGGATGCTACAGATGAAGATTTTTCATCTGATGATGATTCTTTTCTTTTATGAAAAAACTATGCTTGATAAATGTGACATTATTGTAATTGTTTAAAATGAATAGTGAAATTATATTTCTTTTGAAATAATTATTATAAATAAACAATTTTTAGGAACAATTTTTTATTTGCTTTATTTTTTATGTTTACCATATAGCCATTTTGAATATCATAATCTTGTAATCCTTAATATATGACTTGGAAAATCCCTATTTACAAAATATTTCTACTCCTGATATGGCTATATTAAATCCTCCACATTGAATTTTGTAATTCTGACTCCGAATTCGTTATCAACCCCCGAGTAACAAATTTCAGATCGATTTCTTATTATTTTTATTTCTGGCCAGTTTTTGGGATTCTGCCCCACTGTGGGGCGTGGAGATCCTTTGCCAATCCCTGTGATGATTGAACTTTTGTCACAATGTCGTAGCCGTAAACTCAGCTTTGGTCTCCCGTTATGATCCTTTAAATTAATGTTTCATCGTCATTGAATTGCTCAGGGAATTGCCGACAAACTTCCACACAATTTTCTTTCTGTTGTTCGATTATCAAACGAGGAACAAATTTTGCTACAAATCGATACATCTATAACTTTTCAGTCAAAATTTCATGGCATTACCCAGTTGAGATAGCTCTTTTACAATTTCTCTGATAGTAAATGGACGATTTGCACGCACCAGATCTTTGACTTTCTGAAAGTGGGAATTATCTGTTGAAGTCGAAGGTCGAGAAACATCTTCAATTGATTAACAACTACTTTTAAATCGTGAAAATCATTCATAACATTGCGTACTTTCCAGAGAATCATCTCCGTAAGCTTGTTTCAATAGTTAAAACGTTTCTGTGAAAGTTTCCCACAGTTTCACGCAAAATTTAACGTTGCATGATTGTTCCAGAAAATTGCACATTTCAAAATTCGTCATTGCACTCAAATAACAAAATTTATTTATTTATTTATTTATTTTTTTATTTATTTATTTACTTACTTATTTATTTAAAATACACATCCAACAGGATATATTAAGTCTAGTAATAAAATATAAAAAAGTTAAAAGAGAGAAAAATTAATTATGAAAAAATAGAGAAAAAAAACTTACAAATAACTAAACATAAAGAACAAAATAAAAAGGCAGCAAACTATAAAAGACAGATATGACTACATAAGTAAAGCATTTTTTATATCATTAAGCGAACAACAAAAAAGATCAACAATATTTTCTATTTCACTGTATTTGGAAACAATTTGATACAATGGTGTAGTAGCATCACCATTGTATACTTAACTCCTTCCAATATGCCACGGAAGCCTTGTCTCAACACTAAGGTTTATCGGGTAAGTGGTGTAATTTAAATTTATATAAGTATTTTCTCCTCTACTTAGCCTTGCTCTTTGTTAATAGTACTATATTGCGACATATTTTCTGTAAACATATTAATATTTTCATTCTTAGTCTGAATACGGTCCTGTTAAACTACGCGCCGCACTANGTAGAACTTTATACAAAAACATTACTTGAAAAACAGATCTTCTTTTAGCAAGGACATGAATATTGAAACGCTCAAGTAATAGATCTAGCAGAAAACCCTGAGGGGGATATGTACCATCCAATAAGTACACAGCTGATTTCATAAACCTACGCTGTACTCTTTCCAAAGTTGCAATTTGATTAGCATAAATTGGGTTCCAGACTGTTGATGCATATTCTAATTTAGAACGAATAAAGGTAGTGTAGAGCAATCGTAGTGTAGAAATACTGATAAAGCCTTATTCCTTATTATGAACCCCATATTCTTGAAAGCAGACGACGCAATTATGTCTATATGTTTTGTAAAAGATAATGTAGAGTCAAATGTAACTCCAAGATCTTTTATGTAATCGGGTCTATGCAATATTATATTATCAAATTTATAATCGAATAGTACAGATTTTTTTTTGTGAATGTAATGATATTACATTTGGAGACAATTAGCGTTAAATTATAATTTAGACACCACAAACTACTGACATTACACGCATCCTGTAGCATATAGCAATCAGCAATGGTGTTTATTTCGCAAAATAGCTTGAGGTCATCTGCATACATTAAATGGTGTACTTGTAGATCAACCATGATGTCGTTTACAAAAAGAACAAAGAGTAAGGGTCCGAGTATAGATCCTTGAGGCACACCAGATATTTGATGAAACTTGTGCGATTTAAAGCCACGATGCTGAACAAACTGATACCGATTTTGTAAATATGATTCAATGAGTTGCAAAAGTGATTCGGACACACCAAACCCATCTAGTTTATACAGCAAGAGGTCGTGGTCGAGTCTGTCAAAAGCTTTAGTGAAGTCGGTATAGATAACATCGACTTGCTTCATCTTGTCAAGTTTTTCGCTAATAAACAGAGTTTTTTGGACAAGGTTAGTAACGGTGGATCTGCCCTTAATAAAACCGTGTTGCTCCCACGCCAACAGCCCGGACAAGGATCTGTAAAGTCGTGTAATAAAATCTCAAATATTTTGGAGAAATTGCAAATAATAGAAATTGGTCTGTAATTAACCAATTCATTCTTATTGCCCTTCTTGTGCACTGGACACACTCTAGATAGTTTCCAACATTCAGGATAACACGAAGTTTTTATTAATAAATTAAAAATAGTTGTTAATGGGGCAGCAAACGCAGAGGCACAGTCTCGTATAAAGAATGCCGGTATTAAATCAGGCCCAGTTGTCATTTTTGGCTTAATTTGTTTTATCGCAACGTAGACTTCATCTTGTGATATTTAGCACATTAGCGTTTGATGTAGATGTTCGACAATGATTTTTACCCGGTTTTATATACGATTGTGAGAAAAAAATCAGCAAAACTATTAACTATACTCTGTGGATCATCAATAGTTTTTACGAACACTAAATGAGATATCAACAATCCATGAACATGGTGGTTACAGAGGAAGCTATGCGCAACGCAATGCTGCCAACTGCATATCACTAAACATCTCCATTGGCGGGTAATTCAAAAAGTTATTTTCTGAACAGACTTATTTATTTCATTTATTTACCATTTATTTGTTTCTGATCAGAAACTAATCTATTTTTATTGATTACTTTGTAGGCGACTTTCTGAAATTTTATCCTGATGACATAAAGTTGATAGCAATAACAAAAATAACAGAAAATCGAATGAAATCAACATAATTCATATCTAGATTAATAAACAATTATTTTATGTTGTTATTTACCAATCCGAAATAAATAATGATAAGTATAGGTACTTAAATTTACAGGGTGCTTACAAACGAAACGAAAAGTCGATTTGCAGAAAAATAATTTGCAATTAAAATTAGGAACTTAGAAAAATGCCTTCACTTAAAGAATTGCGCAGTAACAATTTTCGCAGTAAAATACTATAAAAAACGGGACACTGATTTTCAATACGTTTTAACAATTGGCATTATTATTAGTTTCAAGTACTGGTCTGCAGTTTCAACGAATTTCCTTTCCAAGTTTGTAAACTTCGAGACGCTTTTGAAATTCTTCAAATTAGAGTTTAACATGAGATAAATCAGAGATTATAATGTGACGAGTCTCAAGTAATAAAAAAAGCTTCTAATATCCAACGCAATTATAAAACAGTATCTTATCAGTTTATCTTTGACTTTAAACATCTGTTTATTTTTTAGAAACTGTTAGAATGTTCAAGTACTTTGATATTTCTAAAAAATTATTTATTTTTTCTCGGAACAATTGGAAACACTTTACGTGGGTACAGATTGTATCAAACCACGAGATAAGATATACTATTATTTTAATGGTTTTGTAACAATAAAAACTCGAGTTGTAGAAAGATTCAAGTTTAAGTATCTCCACCTAACTTATTATTCAGATTATTCTAGTATAAAACATTGTATAGAAAATTGTAAAAGAGATCCGAAAATCCAGTAAGTTTTCGCAGGAAAGAAATAAATGCAAATTATTTTATCATCCTGCTGCTCCAATACAAATTTGCGGTTTGTTAACATTAATATGGCATAATGAACTTCTTGGAACTCATAAAAATGCATTTTATAAATATTTTTAAACCAATTGTTGATATGTATGGTAATTTCAGTGAAAATATTTATAATGAAGAACTCCATTGTGTATTTTCTTGATTAATAATTGTCCATAAAAAAATATTACAATTTTTTGGAAAACGTGAGTCTTTGATGTGGGCTAGGCATTAAAAGTTATGATTTTGAGGTCCCTTTGGAGAATCTGCAAGCTATGGGAGTTCGGACAGTGCGCCTCGTATAAGGTCAAGTGAATGAAGCTAATGAGCGGGAGTTAGAGCTCGTTTGTTTTTAGGAGAGAATCTAACTTGGGTGTGATTTTTGTACGGTGATTTTTGAAAGAAATCTAACTTTTAAAATTTTAAAGGAAATTATTTATTTCAGGCTAAATAAATAACAATGTGCATTTAAATCAAAAGGATTTATACAATATAAACGAGCGTTACTGATGTGAGTTCAAAAAGGTCGAGTACATATTCTGGACAGGCATTTGTCTCCTACTTAAAGAATTGCAAATACCAGGGTTGACGTTCGTACTTACCCACGATAGATCTTACGGGTGTTTCTCCTGCGGGTGTCGGTTTAGTGCTGCTGCTGCCTGGATCCTAACTGAATTCCGCGTCCTTGTTTTTTGCATCTCGGAAATTTTATATCATTCTTTGTTAAGTGGAAAAATGATATACAGGGTGTTGTCTTGACGAATTTCGTCCTATTTGAAAATTTAGTAATTTCCGAAATTTGGAAAGATTGGTGAAAATTTGATGCCGCGCTCTAGACATTGTCGTACAGGAGCTTCTGATCCTTTGGGACTTGTTCTTGACTCTAGTTACTATTTTTGGTCCCGAATGGGAAGTGTGGTGAAACACTCGGAACTGAAAATACGACATATAGTCAATACGAACTTGATCTGCTAGTGTTTATTAACTAATTAATAGTAATTTCTCTATACATAACATTTTATATCTTTTAAATGGGAAGATATAAAAATTTAGTTAGAAGTTAGGTTACGAAATTAGGAAAATTATTTTGTACTGAAGCATATTTGGTAAATTGTCTTAATTTGGTATGAGAGTGCTTTGGATACATTTTTACACCTACACTTTTACTTCCGCCCTGTATAGTACGTATTTGTGTGCACATGCGGGTTTCCTTTTTTAGACGTCGTAGACACTTATTGCGTATTAAAACACGCCTAAGCCCGTATGTCGAAGTGAGAGGAAGACACAGTGCTAGGATGGAAGCGACAGTGAAGCACTTTTAATTTAATAATGTTAATGCACGGTAGGTATCGAAAGTGAGAATAATACCTACGAAAGCGAAAGTACATTGAGATTTCTCGTAAACTGAATGAATTGGATAAGTAGGCCACGCTTGGCAAAAATTGAAAGTAACCCAAATATTTAATGGGTTTCTGTGGCTTATGTGGAAAAAAGTTACATGGAATCGAGGAAGTCTGCCTTTTTTAACAGAAAATTTATTATTTACGTAAGCATCAACCAAATTAGTTTGACAAAAAAGGAAGTCACATTAATCGACTGCATTTTTGTATGCTTCGTAATTTGCAATCATCAGTGTTTGCAGTAAATTGATTATTCGATACGACCTAATAATTACGAATTTGATAATAGATAATAAACTTGTCTCGTGTCTGTTTCTCACTTTTAATAGTTTATGTGCTCATTTTGATGAAAAATTACAAAAAGATATTAATTTATTCTTTATAGGCGAGTTAATAATTACAATTTTTAACAAAAAAATGAATAAGGAATTGTACAATTACTGCTATTTATACTGAAAGTTAAAAAATATGCCTAATCCATAATTTATTTATCAATTAACAATAGAGTGCATTCCTGTTTTATTTTGTCGTATCCTGTCCTCCTTATTGGCTCATCGTGGAAGGAGGGCTGATTGAAATCTCTTGCTGATCGACCTCTTTCCATTGCGGCTCCATCTAGCTCAATTTCGGTTTTCAACTGCCTTTTCTCACTATTTTGTTTTAAACACTGTTATTCTTCGACACTTTTCGCATTCTTGGCTAAGGAGCACTTTGATTTTTGCTAAATAAAAACTTTATACGGATCACAGGTCTGTTGTAAATCCTGAGAGATTTAGACGTTAGATCGATGATCCTGATAAAAACGTTTTTCTAATTTTTATTAACAATGTATGGCTTTGGAATTTGCAGTTGAACCATATAATACATTGAAATCGTACTTCGTACTAGTTAGTCCAAGCATTATAGAGAAATGCTTACAAAAATTATTACCTGGACAAAAAAAATATGGCTGTATAGAAAATTAAATTTTAATTTGAGTTTCTTGTTCTTTAAACTCGATCCAAAATGGCGAACATGGTTAAATAAATAATAAATAGGTACCTATACTATAATAGCGGTTTTCTAAAAGAAATATTTATGTATAACATGAAAACATATACCTCATAATTATAATAATTTAGCAAATCTTAGATGACTTGGGGTTTTCCCTATCGTCAACATCGATGACTACCTTCTAATTTGCCTATTACTTTTTACTGATACTACATTTCTAGGTGCAAAATAATTTTTATCAAGTACCCACAAATTTTGTGAAGTATTCTTTTTTCCTTTTTTAAATGTTTTGTCCTATTTTTTAATTTTTATTAATGAATTGTACTCTTTCGAATATATTTCACAGCTTATATTTAAATTTAACGAATCTTTTATTTAAATTATTTATTTTTTCCTACCTTTACATAAACTATTCAGTGAAAACACCGATTTCATGCAAATTATCGCGCACTTCCAAACAATGACGTTGACTACCCAGTCCTTCAGCATAACATTTCAAACTACACAGACATTTTATTAACCCATTTTAAATAATTCATTATCACAGTTCATTCATAAGAGAATTATTTAAAATACAAGTACTTGTTATTTAAATTTTATCAGCGATTTAAATTCAGTACGTTAATAGCTACGCTAGTGTCTTTTGGGTCAAACAGATATTAAAAACAATTTGTTAATTATGCTAAATAGAGACACCTTCACTTTTATTAACGTTAATGCTCTCTTGGGCGTGTTTTTTAATGGCCATATAAACAACAAAGTTATATGTGATTACCAAATTTTAAATATATTACGGACCGCTTAACCCACATATGATTTATCCTAGTGAATAAAAAACGAAAACAAACAAATAAACTTAAAAAATAATACAAAAGGTTGACAAAAAGTTTGTATCAAAGTTAAATGTAATTAATAATTGTATATTAATAATAATGATTATAATACCAAATAAATATTATTTATTAATGTTAATTCATAATAAAGTACCTATGCCTTTCTCTTTTGTTGAACCATCTTTATTTTATCAGAGCAGCATTTTATTTACCATTTGTTTAATGAAAATGTGAACATTAATTAACACTAAAAAGTAAACACTCACGATTGAAAACACAATACCAGTAAACAAGTGTTACTGTTATTTGAGTGCAACTTGTTTAAGTGTTCCACACCACGCGAAATCAAACATAACCATGAAGTTCCTTGATATCTTAAAATTAAATTATTACTTCTAATTGAAATTAAATTTTGTATTTGGATCTAAATACAAAATACTAATTCATAAATATTTACGTCATATAAAAAAATGAATTCGCTATTGCATGGGGAATTAAGTAACAGCTTTGTTACTATTTTTCTTAGAATGATGTGAGTATAATTTGATTTACCTAAGTGCCAAATTTATATCACTTTCACCTTGTCTATTGATTACTGTTACACCCTTTTTATTTTTTCCTGTATATATAACATAAATCTAAAGTCAGTTGCGATAATAATAGACATGATGACAATAATGAAAAGTAACATATCAGAAAAAAGTGTTTATCAATGCATTAACCTTTTTAATCCCAATGTACCTAAATTTAGATATATTTCTGTTGAAAGGACAATTTTAAAAATACAATTTGTTAGCTATAGAAGTACTGTCGTCTAAACCTAGAGATGCTATTTTGCCACGGGCTACATTTTGCGTCGAAAATATTATATAATCTCTACTATAAATACGCAAGAGGCAATGTAAATTTGATACCGATGAGGTTAATTAGGCCAAGTTTCTTGAAGATATATCCAGAAATATCTGGTTCTGGAGGAATATCTCACAACAATCACAATGTCAATATTTTATCTGAATGATTTCCAAGAAGCTGCACACTTTGAACTCGGACATGTTTATTTGATAAAAAAAATCATTCTCGTGACGATAACGTACAGGGTGAAGTTTTAACAAGCTTCGTCTAGTTAAATTCGAAATTAAGTCAGTTTATGTACGTCACTCGCTATATCTCTTGATCAAACAGTAATATTCAAGAATAGGTACTTACGATGTAAAGTGTATCATGTTCACGTAGAGGTTCTTAGATTTAAGATAATGACCTGCGTCGAGTTGCCACACGTTATAAAACAAACAAGTCCGCACTGTGTTGTATTTCTAGAATTTATTTCTGTTTAGCTAAAAATTAAGAGGACATTTTGTATCAAACATCGTGTCTATACTATTATAAAAATTAAGTTTGTTTTCATAAAAATTTATGTTAATTTGGATATACAAGGTGTTTCTGAAATAAGTTCCTTGAAAAGAGTGATAGAGAGCACTAAAATGAGCAACTTTCATTAAGCGACTGCTAATGTTTCTGTTTTCGAGAAAATTAATTAAGGAAATTAACCATAAATGTAAGACGACCCTGTGCATCTTGTGCACGTGCGTTGTGTGTTGCAATATTCCTTAGCCGGAGTATAAAACTAATAGTACCGTGTGGTGTGTATTACGGAAACAGTTATTACTTTCCTATCATGAAAGAGTGCAAAGGAGATTTTTAAAATATTTGGCTCTAAAAGTTGATGGTCAATATCCTGTAAGAGTAATAGATTATAATTATTTAACAAATAGGTTTAATGTTGATTTTCTAGAGTTAAGAAGAAAACGTATTTCTTTAAAGTTTTTGTACAGACTGCTGCATAATGAGATTGATTGTCCTGAACTTTTAGGGCAAATTGCTTATAATACGCCTAGATATCATTCTAGACAAAGTACTACTTTTCATATGTTTAGAGCGAGAACTAATATCTGACTGATTCACCACTATACATAATGAGTAAAAATGTTAATAGCATTGCGCACTTATGTGATATTAACAATTCTTCAATTAATGAAATTATTAAATTAATTCGTTAGTATGTTTATTAGCACATGGAAATAACTTTCAACAACTTTTGTAGAGCATTTGAGTATTGAATATAACCAATTGACCGTATCAAGCTGATGTATTATACACGGACTTAAACACTTTGGTGTCGGTGAATCTCTACTAAAATTATTTCACTTACATTTGCAAAAGAGAAAACAATATATTAGATACAATGTACATATGTACAAGTCATTAGTCGGATTACATTTTAGCCACATCTGGAGTACCCCAGAGATCAAATCTCGGACAATCGTTGAATTTATTGTTCTTAAATGACTTGTTTCCTATAAAAAATGAGAACATCTATTCTTTGCCGATGACCTTAAATGTTCAAGAAAGCTGACTATAATAATTCACCGGCCAACAAGAAAAAACAAAGTTATGTGAACTTTACATGGGGCATATGATTTCCTGTGTATTCTTGTCTCCTGAATACGAATCCATAGTCTGTTTTACTCCATCACCCTTTAATTTTCCGTAAATCGGTAAATACCTTCAGAAAATCGCTAAAAATCTTCCGTAAATGGAGAAATTTAGGAAGTGACGAGATCTTAACACGTGACACATTTTTGCGACGTAATTTTACCTCCTGGATCCGAATCCGTTGTCAGAATTACTCCATAATACTCTAGTCTTTAAAAAATCGCTAGAGATCTTAAGAAAATGGGCGAAATTTGAGAAGTGACGAGATTTTGACATGCGGCACATGTTTTTGGACGTATTGTTACCCTATGAATCCGAATCCAATATAAGATTTGCTTCTTCTCCGTCTAGTCTTCAAAAAATCGATGAAGATCTAAAAAATGGCAAATTTGTAGAATATATGACTCATGGTTTTCGATAGTATTTTCGTCTTCTGTTAATTAAATATCTCCAATCTTCAGCAAAGTATGAAAGTGAATAAGGATAAGAATAAGGATAAGAATAAGAGTAGTACATTTATGTCATTTGTATCTTCTTTCGGATGGCCGTTGATTTTTCCGGCGTTCCACTACCCCATCAAACCCTGAATATCTGGGTTCTATGCACTATCCGGGAATGTTTGTGTTCACGAGGGTGTACTTCAGAGCATTTCATAGTATTCTATTCGGCATCATCTTGTTGCCCAGCAACTTAAATTTCGCCCTTTTTCTGAAGATCTTCAGCGATTTTTTGAAGACTACAAGGTTATGGAGTAATTCTGACAACGGATTCAGACCCAGGAGGCAAAATTACGTCGAAAAGCATGTGTCACGTGTTAAGATCTCGTCCATTTTACTGAAGATTTTTAGCGATTTTCTGAAGGTATTCCGCGATTTGCAGAAAACTGAAGGGTGATGCAGCAAAACAGACTATAGATTCGTGCTCAGGAGACAAAAATACACAGGAAATCATATGCTGCAGGTAAAGTTAATATAACTTTTTCTTTTATTGGCCGGTGTTATGTTTTGGTAATTCTAAAAAAAAATAGAGACAGTAAAGAATTTAATTTTGAAATAAATCACGAGACACTTAAATTTTAAAAAATTAAAAAATTATAAATATTTGATATTCACAGTGCTGTAGTAAATTTTGCCTCGAGAAATTTGTTAAGTGTGTTGTGTTTATTCTATTCTTTTGTTCATCAAATTCAATAAAAAAAATAATTAGTTCGTTCATATTTATTTTTAGAAGTCGCTCGAAAACATTTTAGATACACTACTTTTAAAGTTAAAATAATTATAAGTGACCTTTAGAAATTAAAATATCGATTTGAAATTTTCAGAATCGAGATTTTTTTCAACCTAAAAAATGATAAAATAACGAGAAAAAAATTTAGAAAAAAAAATTCAATTTTTGACGATTTCAGAAATTTTTAAAATTCTTGAGCGAACATTTTTTTTGAACTGATTTTTTGATGAGGTCTCTTAAAACATGATAAACTAACATATTTTCACAAGAGACACGGAAAAAATATTCGTTTTTTTTTGGCACACCCTACAATATATACATTTTTTCATCAGCACAAGGTAAAGTCAAACGATTTGATAGATATTTGCAATGCTGAACAATTTTAAGAATATCTCTAGCATTCTAATTACAATGTTTACGATTATAAGGAACATTTGATATAAATTTGGACTATTTTAAATAAATTTATTTATTTTTTCCAAATTATGATGTCTATCAAAGTGTATTGTAAATAAATGTAAATAAGTGTAGCTGGATGTTTTTAATTTGGTTAACTTGATTAATATTAAAAACTGTATTCTTAATTCACAGGAAATATTAAAATAATCCGTTTAACAAGAATATCATATGTTTATTATCTATTAGAAACATTTTACTTGTAAATTGGTCCCCAGAAAGATATAATTTCATGTAGTCATTCTCTTAAATCTACGAATCTACTTTAAGAATAAACCAAGTGCCATATATTAATATATCTATAAATGCACTTTCTTTGCATTTTTACCACAAAATCCATCGGAATCTTGGATCTTAGATTCTCGATATTGTGCGTATGTGGAGGCATCTATTCTGAATGGATATCATGCTTTATAAATAGATAGGTGACATCCTCTATATTTCGAAGAAAGTGTCTACAATTAATTTTTTTAACTTTAATACCGATTTATTTAACATTTATTATTCCAAAATTTTTCACATAGGTACCTAATATTAAAAAAAAACAATACAAATTTTTTACACAATAAATAAAAGGCGCAAATGCTAATTAGAAATGGTAGATTAGAAATCTGCAGTAAAAAATGTGTTAACGAGTTATATTAGTATTAGTATTTTCGAGACTACTTATATTTTAGTGACTAGAAGAATTTGTATTTCAGTAACTTTTATTAAGATTTTACACAATCTTATTGACTGCTCTGAATAGCTTTCTGCTATAAGTCATTTCATTACTGATCCGGTTAATGTAGAATGTCCCATGTCCCATGCTTGCATTTTATTTAATTTAGTCATGCCCATCAAAAATACGTTATATCGTAAATAATTAACTTTTGATCCCCTTTTAATTTTCAATTTGGACTCGAATTTCACCACATACTATTATTTATCTAAATCAAGGTTTAAGAATAGTAGTCAGTATGCATCATATAGAAAATAAACAAACAAAAATAATTGTGTCTATTATTTATATGGAAATCGTAATGTGTCTTTCATTTCGTCCAATGTGTTGATATGTTCATCTCGAGGAACGTTATTTTGTTATAAATTCCCACTTCTATCGTTTCTTATTGTGTACAAAAAGAAAGAAAACTAGGGATACATAGTTTCGATATGTCAGTTTCCTACTTAGGTGTTTTCTTTCGTGTTATATGCGTGCAAGTAATATCTGTAATCAGAATAATTGTACAGTAGCGAATTTGACAGATCAAGAACGTGCATAATAAAAAAGTATATAAAGAGATTTGAGTGACACTGTCGAAATGTGCAGTTTTTAAGCGAAAATAAAAATTTATTATTTCGACGAAACATAGATAAATTAAAGCTCCAAGAAATATTTTTAAAATGATTTTCTACGGGATCATAGTCATCCTGTGGGAAAGGACAGCGGTTAGTAACTGCACATATCGGAAGTGATCTCGGATTTTCTGATACTTGTTTACATGTAAGAAAAGTCTAATTTTTAACCAAAATCGTCATATATATTTGTTGCCCTATATTTAATAATTTGTCTAAAATTATACGGATCTGCATGTTGAGAAAGAGTCACTCTCTACAATTTTGGGACTATAATTATAAAACATATAGTATCGCATCTGATTAAAAAATGGTCCATCTACATCTGCGCCACGCAAGACCGTCATCAGAAAAAATATTTTTTTAAGTTTAAAAGGTCATAGTGATCACCACATGCGTATAAACTGGATATAACTGGATAAATTTATAAATGTAGAAGCATATCATGGTTGATTTGTTTATTTCTAGATATGTTCTAAAAAAAACATAATTTATGTTGATCCTGATTACAAAGTTCGAACTGATTGTGAGACATGTGTTAAGGCAAGAAAAAAAAATCCTCTTTAAAAATTATTTATGGCTTCAAGACAATTTGCTCTTTTCCCTACTTTAAATTTGTGAGAGACTCACTCATTTCATGAACTATTATTTCTACTTTCAATAGGACCAAATCATATCGATAATAAAGCAAAATCTGATAATGCTTTCCACTTCATATATTATATGTCAATATATAGTACTTACACCAATATAAAGCGAACTTATTTGTTATTACTTTCAAAAGGGTTCTTGGTATATTTTTTTTTTAATCATTCCATCTTATCAGCATCTCTAAACATTGACACCTTAGATTCTTAAAAGTTATACAGACACTGAGATGTGCCCATCAATTAATTCATATTGGGTCAATACAAAAGACTTCATGTGTTTTACAAGTTAAAGTTATCTGACAAAAGCAAGAGGAACGAATATTAAAATAAAAATAAAAGTATTTAAGTATGTATAGCTTTTATTTTCTGACACTTAATTCCCAAAAGATCCGAGGTCCAAATTTCTCAACTGGCTTTGTTTTCGAGATATCCTAACCTAAAAGTGACAAAATCGCGATTTTTTTATATATTTGAGGTTATGTTACATGAGATTCATGATCAGCGACCCCAAAATAATTTAAGATCACTACTAAATTTCAACAAGCGATTTCTCAAAGACGAAAAATGATATCGAGATAAATCCAAGTGCGGTTTGAGAAGTAAGTACAGTACTTTTAAACCCAATTAATGATTTTGGCAAAAAAATTACCTATCCATGAAACATAATGTCAAAATATCATGATTTTGGCACTTTTAGATTAGGTTATCTCGACAACCAGGGCCAATTGAGAAATTTGGACATCGGATTCGTATTCAGAGCACCAATATCCTTCGGAAAAGTACATTCTGGTTTCTGGGTTAGAGGGCCGGCCAAATTTTGTCGGCTATGTAATTACTTTCTTGTACTGTAACAAAAGCCGGGACGCGTAGTAATTTATTTGTTAGTTCTCGGAACGAGTGAGTCAAAAAGTAAAATATTTTAGTCAACACTAATTTTATCGAAAAGTTAAGAGTCTTCAAGTAGGTTTAGCGTCGCCACAAGGCCGACCTTCCAACTTCACTTGGACCGTCGTGTTGAGCATCTGGTATAAAGAGAAAAATCGATATTTCCAATAACGCGCGAAATGCATTCGAAAGAACACGTAGGAATTCCAAGATATTTAAAGTTGTTAGAATGTTGTCAGGAAAATAATAATAGCTTCCAAGCTATAAGGATCGATTAAATGAGATTGACTAATCCGTCCCATATTGCTATGCGGCGTCACAAGAGGAATATATAGGGTTGTTTATAAGTTTAGTCTCAAAATTATTTAGACAATTGTAAAAATCAGTCAATTAGATAACGATTAACATGGCATAGTTATGCCAAAGCGTCCCGATATTCAGGGTTCCCGCCAGTAAGATAAGAACAGAAACTTCTGGACCCAAGAAATGGGCGTGTCGAAGCGAGGTGTCGAATTCAGGAGTGATCTCTGAAAAAACAGGCAGTTTTTCCTTGGGTTCCACATTGAGCAGTCTACTTAGTTTTACAGACTCGGGTTAATTTAATAATGGATAAAGTCATTCAAAATTTTGCTATGGATTGCGCATCCCCTGAATCTCGGTACGCTGTCGCGTGTCAATAAATTAATAATGTTGTTCGAGCCCGTTGTGTCGTTATTTTGTTTGCTTGTTTTGTTTGTATTGTTATTAAAACCCTTCCTAGAAGTTTTGGTGTTTTCTTGTTCTTCCAACTTAAGTGTCACCCTATACAACCAACCACTGGATTACCTTGTGCATGAGCGACATACGGTAAGTGTCTGGTATTCATTCTCTGAACGTACAACATTTCTAAGTTCCCACGTATTAATTAAAGTGTAATGATAATTATAAACTCCCTTTCGAGAAGTTAATAGTAAACTCTTTTGTCAGTTAACACCGTTATGATACTGGTCATAGCGGTAGATAAATAAGTAAAGAAATAACCCCTCAGGTTACAGTACAATAGTACGGAGAATGTTTGTTTTAGATTTAAATAAACTTTTATTAATGTATTTCCAAGGTTTTTTTATCGCGTTTTATAATAATCAACAAAAATTTATTTTTAAAATATTTGAATTTATTTTCAAAAAAATTTGTAGACGTAAACGAAAGAAATTGTTTTATTTCAATACATAATGTTTTAGAAAAATAAGTATATTAGGTAAAAAGGGACATAAAACTATGACCTATGACAATTAATCTACGTGAGGTGGCATTGTACATTTTTCAAAAACGAGAGTAGAACATAAATTGCTTAATGAAATTTATTGTTTTCTCGTCTTGTATTGCCATTTTTACTGGACATGCCTATGCGTGAAACGCCCTGTATTGTCACGTACATATTAGAGGTAGATAGGTACTACAGATTTAGGCAGATATGATATATTTATATACCTTCCAGATAAGCGTACTCTAAAATCCTCTCATAAATCCAAATTATCTCCTAGAATAAAATATGTCTTGAATCCTTGACATAAAACAAAGATTTCTGTTATGGTAATTCGGGTTTTAAAATTCTCGAGTTAACTTTCCCTTGTTCTTTGAACATAAGCTGTGGAATACCAACGCATTTAGTTATAACAACGGAATTAAAAAATGTCCAGAAAAAAAACTGTAAAGAATGCATTGAAACATTAATTAGAGACTATTAAACAATGTATCAATAATAATTTCCTGTGATTCGAAAAAAATAGACGTATCTCATTGCTTTATGCTCTACATATTCATTATTGTTTGTATTATTTCATTGTTTACTACCTACTATGATTAAAGGCAGTACGATCGAGATAATTAATACATATGTAATATTTATATATGCAGTAATTAGCTGTGTGTGTTTTATTACTTGCCATTAGTTAACCGACTACTTGTGTATATTCTATTGATACCTATATGTCATACATCTTGTAAGCACACTTTTGTGTCAAATAAAAAACGGTGATTTGTTCATTCTTAGTGGGTATAATTTCCACATATATTTCCTTCAAAGGATCCCAAAAGAATATATTCTCATTAAAAATACATTTGAGGGGTGTGCCAAAGTTCAAGTAAGAAATAATTTTGATAGAAAATACAGGTTTTAATTAAAAATTGTAAATGTTTATTGATTGATAAAGTATACAGTTATGTATGGAATAGCATATCGGAAAAATGGGTAAAATAACAATGTTTTATTGTAACATGTGATGGTAATAGTTTAAATAACTAGGTGGATTTCACAGGGTCTTACAACACTTATAGTGTACGGTAATTCAAGAAACATAGAAATCTAAAAAAAAAATAAATTTGAAACGAATACATTGAAGATGAATTTTTGAGACAAAACGTCTGAATCTGGTTTGAGGCAACGAGAAAGTGTTCCTCTTTTTTCAATATTACCTCAAACAAGTCTGAAATGAAACAAAAACGGATTTCCGAAATTTCGTTTTGTTTTTAAATATTTCGGAAACTAATCATGTCAGCCTTGATTTTTTAGAGGCATAATGTTGGTCCCCTGATTACTCAATTTTGTCCCCATTTAAGCTACGTATCTCTTACCGTTTCCGAAATCCCTGTAGTGAGAACCGAATTTATAATAGCCTGTATAAATTCTAAATATATTTTTTGTAACTCAATTGTTTCTTCACACAATTTAGTGTGCCATGAGTGTAACTTTCATGTTGAATTAGATCATTAAATAGTTGAATTATAAATAATTTTTGGTATTTCTACCTCAAAAAATTTTTTTCTGTAGATACTATACAGGTAGATACACCTTAAATGTGTATATTTTAACTATATTTAAGGAGATATTGTTTTTCTCAATCTGTCCCTTTACATATACATTTTGATAACTGGTTTTGTGGGAATTAAAATGAAAAAATCCCAAACAATTGAAAATTTAATTCATAATTAAATTTAAATGTATAATTAAATGTAATGAATACATATTGGTATTGCATCGACATAATCAAACACCCTGCATAGAAAAGTACAAGCTATCCACAAAATTTTTTATTATATATTTTGCGATTAAGAGAATATTATGCAATATTTTAAAAGCAGATATCTCGCGGGATGAATTTATCTCTCAGATGTAATTTTAAACATGCTGATTCTGAAGGTCAGTTTCAGTGTTACACTTATTCAGTGGTGCCAAAGTACACCTCACAATTCGTTTCGTCTCAGGTGCGTTCTATAATTAAACGTTTTATCATTATCAGGACCCCCCTTCCCCCCGGATGCTAATTTTAGTGTTGTTCTCGGTACTGAGGATAAAATTATCTAGCACATCTATTTTTAAATGTTTATTGTTGTCCAATAAAAGGCGACTAAGACTTGAGCATCCGGATAGAAATCACCTTGATAGATAAGATTTGGAGCTGGGTGTAAACAGTGTTTATGTTCTTTAAAAAATAAAATTTAAACAACACCTTGGCGTTATCTATACAGTAATTAGACGCACTTTTTTCTTCCTGCTATATAAATTTATCTATATAATATTATCTATCTGGATAATATGTATTGTATTTAGTATAATACAGGGTTGGCTAAAAGTACGGAATAAAATTCATATCTTTTGAATGAGTTAATCTTTTTTAAAACGCCGAAACACGTTAACTGATTTTGATTTTTTCCCATCTTTCGGTTATATAATAATTAATTTTTCTTCAACCCCCTAACCCCCAGCTACCCCTACTTTTTTTTCAAATGGAAACATAAGGCATGAGGGGGCTCGTTGAAAAGCTTATAGAAAACCGAATCCAGCCATACCAAATAAACAAGTTTTATTTTTTCAATAGCAAGGTTTTTAGGGTTGTATAAAACACCTACTTAACAAGTGAAATAAAATTTAATTATCTTCAGTGTTATCCTCCATGAATTTGCACAGAATAAAATAAAGAATTTGAAACTGTACCTATCACTGCTAACGCAAAAAAGATATATTTTTTATGTTGCGTTTTTTTGGCACCACTTACTTGCCAGGCTTTCTGGTTAATTTTTCGCTTTAGTTGTAAATTGGAGTTCGAAACGTTACTATTGTGTCAAAATCAAGTTATTTACTGAATTGCAATGGTATTGTCGGAAAGGCAACGCATCGAAATCTTGATATTGCTTGGATGTGGAGACAAAATAAGAAGTCAGGCTGAAGTGCGCGATTTATTTAATGCGAAATATCCCGAAAACCAAATCTCGCAAGGGACAGTTAGTAAAATATTTCACAAATTTGAGGAACACGGTACAGTACAGACTTTGCCCAAAACTGGACGGGCACGTGCTTTGAATGAAGAAAAGAAATTAGACATTGCATTAGAACTTGTTGAAAATCCTCATACTTCAACTGTTTCATTGGCCCGCAATCACGATGCTTCTCGAACTGCAATTCGAATGTTTCTGAAACAAGAGAAATACCACCCCTATAAGGTATGTCTTGTCCAAGAGCTTTTGGAAGACGATTATGATAGGCGATTACAATTTTGTGAGGAAATGATGAGACGGTGTGACGACAATAATGGTTTTCAACGAGACGTACTTTTTTCGGATGAAGCTACGTTTTATTTAAATGGAGTGGTTAACAGGCACAACTATCGCTTTTGGTCCCAGGAAAATCCACACTGGACATGCGAATCGCATACGCAGCATCCACAAAAAGTTAATGTATGGGCAGGTATCATCAACAACAGAATCTTGGGCCCATTCTTTTTTGAAGAAAATCTTACTGCCGCACGCTACCTGGATTTCCTAACATTTGACCTGATACCTGCTCTAGCTGTGATTTTCCCTCATGAAATTGATCCAGATATACCGAATGAAAGAATTTGGTTCCAACAAGATGGCGCTCCCCCACATTTTGGTATTGATGTTCGAAGATACTTAGATGAAATGTTTCCAAATCGCTGGATTGGTAGACGGGGTACAGTTGAATGGCCGCCAAGATCCCCCGACTTAACACCCCTGGATTATTTTCTTTGGGGATATTTGAAAGAAAGAGTCTACCAGGACAGACCGGATAATATTGAGAATTTAAAGAACAAGATTAGGGCGGAGATGCATAATTTACCAGCTGAAGTCATTCAGAATGCTGTGGACAGCTTTTACTATCGTCTTGGAGAATGCCAAATAGTGAATGGAGGACATTTTCAGCATTTGCGACATTGAGTTTATTTTTGCAAATTATCTAGGTTATCTAGGTATCTATTATCTAGGTATCTCGGTTTTCTATAAGCTTTTCAACGAGCCCCCTCATGCCTTATGTTTCCATTTGAAAAAAAAGTAGGGGTAGCTGTGGGTTAGGGGGTTGAAGAAAAATTAATTGTCATATAACCGAAAGATGGAAAAAAATCTAAATCAGTTAACGTGTTTCGGCGTTTTAAAAAATATTTACTCATTCAAAAGATATGAATTTTATTCCGTACTTTTGGCCATCCCTGTATAATTAAAAATAACAAATAGTTTTAATGTCAGAATGATGTAACCAAATCTGTATCGTAGAGAATGAATATTAAATGTGTATATGTACTTTAAACAGTGGTAGAGTTTACCGTGTAAAATAGGAAATAAAAAAAGTCTAATTTAAAATAAATATGCTTGCTTCATTTAATTGAAGACATGTTGAGGATCGCTGATTTGACTGCTATATTTACGCGTAGGGAAATCAACTATGCAATGTTGCCGTAGTTACACAAAAATCCTAAACTCTAACTTTTCGTAAAAATAGACCTTTTTAGTAGTGACGTCAGATAAGCCAAATAATAACTAGTCCCACAGTGGACACGCCATGAAAAATTTCCCAATATTTTTACTAGACCAATTTTCGGCTTTATGTACCTTGGATATAAGTGCCAAAAAATGTCTTCTTTGTAATGACCTTAAATATCGCGATATTCTGTCAATATTAGCAATATTTAAGAAGTTTCAAACCCCAAGAGACAAACTAAAAGAATTATAGAATTTATATATTTAAATTTACAGAAATTGACTTTTATAGCAATTAATAAATTAAAATTATATCAATGTTACTGAGCATGCGCATTAAAGATAATTTCATATAAGCGAAGTAGTCTCGCAACAGAATATCATTCAAGAAAAGTTTGGTTATGATTAAAAGTAAGTCTATAATAAACCACTTGAAGAAAAAAATTCTCAATAAACACACTGATACAGCACAACACCAAGAAAAAGAATAAAAATACTTAATAGAACTAGAAAATGTCAAAATTAAACAAAAGAAGAGAAAATGCGATAATGATGACAACGATGATATATCAACAAGATCTCACCTGTGTATGAGGCTATTCCTTCCGAGCATGCGCATTAGGAATAATACGCCTAATGATAAATTTGTACTTTATTTAAATTTAGGAATATTCTCATATATCGTTTTTTGTAAGTTTTAAGCACATTAGTGTATCTATTTTACCAAACACGTGTTGGTTGTTCTTAAATACTTCTACATCCTTGTAAAAATAAATTCATTTGAAGTTGTTCATTTTTGTAGTATTTATGTAAATAGTACGCAAGGGCCAGATTCGATATGTACAATTTCAACTATGACAAATTGTTGCGGGTTGCCTAAATATGTCACATTAAAAGAGTCTATCGGGAAACAATTAATTAAATGAGCATTTTTTAGGCGGTGTATAATAAATTTTTAAATATCTTCAAAAAAATTTTGTGGCATTCTCCTCCTCCCCATGCCTTTCGCGATATGTGTTTGCAAGTGTTAATAAGTGATTTGCAGTAAATAAGTAGTTTCAAAATCTTTAAGTACTAGTAAAAAGTGCCATTTTATTTTTTTGAAGCATATCTGTACACAATCAAAATACGCTTTTCTTACTTTAAATATAATGTTCTTTATTTGTGTAGTCCAATCTATTTTTTAGCTACTTTTACTACTAAGTACTATAAGTACTACTAACTACTATTACTATTAATTATATTATTATATATTAATGTATTTTGCTAGAAGGAATATATCTGCTACAACTTTTCCAGAAACAATAATATAATTTCTGAAGGTATTTTCTGTAGTTGAGATTAGTCAATTCTATTTTTAAAAATGTTCAGAATTAATGTTAAGAATCTTTATAACTTTCTATTAAACACATAGCGGTGGTATTATTGTTTGTACTGTTTACTAGAAATTCTTTTAGTAAGGTTAAATCCCATAAAGAAGTCGATAATTAGAAAAGTCCACAATTTTACATAATAAGCGTTTTCTTATGCAGAATATTATGTGTTACAAGGTCTTATATATTTATAAAAATAAAACGTTGAAAGTTTGTTTGTCCCAAATGGTTCTAACACTGATATTTTTATAAAATTAACGGCTGTATATTTTATATTAGGTATTTTTGTTTAGGCATTAAAAACATTGAAAACGTATATGATATTTATAATTTTGCCTTGTATAATGCAACTTATCTCTATATCATTTAAAAATTTATATCTATTACAGATTTTTCATAAATCCACCAACCACATATAGTAAAGATTTTAAATTCCTTAAATATATTTCACTCGACACAGTATTTACAACGCCTGACATACACCTTATTTTTTTTTTGGGAAAGTAAAAATATCTAAAAATAAGGTTGAACTGCCCCATAAGAACAGACCATACCACAACCTAAACTACATCAGACCATAGTACACAGGGTGTAAAAAGTTTGACTGCCATGACTGCCATTACTTCAGCATGAGATAGAGTAATCATAAATGCACAAAAAATATTACAGGGGCGTAAAATCAACATTTTACAAAATACAGCGAGTATTAATATTAGGGTGTTTCATCACAACGTCATAACAGCGCTTAACCTAAGGCTGGTGCATACCACGTGTGCACGCGGCAGACTTGTCCTACGGAAAAAAACAACTATTATTGTGAAACATTTAGTAAATTTCAAGACAATTGTTTTCCAGTTTTTAAATAAATAAAATAAAATGTATCGATTTTGTAGTACGAAGATAGTGTTGTGCTTAAATTTTACCTCGAATTTTAGTAATTATGAGGCTCTTAAAGCAGGAACGTAACTTTTAATCAAATTATGAATTTGAAAAATATGTAATTAAATTACCCAAAGATTCACGTCATCCAAATAATCATACGTATTAAAAATAATTTAGGTACCTACTTATTAAAAAGCAAAATTCAGTAATTTTTAAACACAAGTACAAAACAAACTACAACATATGCTCAAAATGTCCATCACCATTTTCGATGCAAGCACGACACCTTCGTATCCAATTTTCGCGCACTCGCTGGAAAACGTCTCAAGAAAAAGAAATAGTGATACGCAAAAACACTCAGACACGGTCCAATTCCAGATACCAACTGAACTGCGTAATGCTGGACAGCTTAGTACCTCGTGCTATCCGCCGCGTCGTTGTCACATTGATCGATATTAATTTTATCGAATTTTAAATTTATTGCAGCGCTAATTATTTTTTAGAATTAAGCATAAAGAAGTTCAAAAAAGTGATGAACATTGTATTTTATGGCATTCTATGCACGCAGTTATGTCAATATTCCTTCGAACATTTGTACATCAAGTTGGAGATTTTGATAATTTTTTTTTGGGAATTGGTTTTTTGGGCCCCTTTTAGTTTTTTTTTGTTTATTTTAATGTATTCTAATCGTCTGTTAAAGTTAAGGCATTCAAACTTCTAACACCCTGTATATTAGTAGTTCTTTAGATTTACAAATATGTCATAGTATATCACAATTTTCGTTTAATTTTCTCAACATAGTTTCCAATTTAGGTCTTCGTATGTAACAATTCACAAAAATTCAATAACGATATTATTAACAAAATTATTTTCCTCAATTTTTATATTCAATGAATTATAAATTTTCTGACTATTGTGAAATCTTATATACTAAATTTTACTTCATTATCAGATTTGGCTGAAATAATAACAAATTGATAATCAGTATACATAACAAGAAATATTTCGGGTATTAAAGTATTCAGTTCATTGGTATAAAAATAAACAACATCGGGCCCAAAATAGGATCTTGAGGAACTCCTATTTCAACCGCTTTACTCACCGAGTTGAAAATTTTAATTCGACCATCGCGGTCATCACTATGGTGAGTCAGACTAGCATATTGCCTCTTATCTTTCAAAAAAAGGTACGCCTTTTTACCATAGGCAGCAATCAACGCTCTCAAAAAAAAAATGCGTAAAAGATCATTTTTATTTTTCAATACATTCGATAAATTTTTCATAGAATGTAAATATGGCAGTATTTGTCTACCTACCAGCGTAGGTGGCACCAATATTAATTATTCGTTTACAGTGAACAATGACAAACTGTTATCACAGCCGGTGAAACACAACGTTGTGTTTTAATATGTAGTCTTGATCTTCTTGTTTTAATTTTACCGAAATGTAATTGCTTGTAATCATTTATAAAGGCTCTTCTGTCTGTAGTCTGTCGGTCTTATTTTCTTATTAATATCTACAGTTGCATAAATTACCTTTTTATGTCGTTTTAACGATTTCCTCCTCCTCCCACGTCACTAGGTCAACATGTGTAGTCAATTTAAAAAAAATGCGTGCCGGCAATTACTCAATAATTACCATAACACAGGCATAATAGGTTATCAATAAATTTCTGCACTGTCGAAAACAGGTGTGTTAAATTTCTCCAATACTTAAGATACCTTATACTTCTACCACGTTTTGTGGAACATCATTCCACAAACATACTACTCTTTGACATTTTTAAATGCCAAAAGAGAAAATGATTTATTTTTATTTTTTAATAGCGTTTTTATTTCCTTATGTAACTAAAAATATACATCGTCTTATAACATTAATACCGTAACTTATTGTTCAATGAAGGACATTAAACTGCTTTTATTTTCATGACCTAAAAAAATTAAATTAATTGAAATATCAATAATAATTTTTTTTAGTATCAGAGATGTCTGTAAGTATTGTAAAAAAATGAAGTGAAGTTGTATTTAAATTTATTAACAGTGCGTTAAAAAAAATTTAAAAAAAGTTTTATTTGTAATACAGTTTAGTTAACTCTACAAAAATAATTTTTTTGTGCTGAAACAGAAAAAGTATTTTTCTTAAAGCTGCTGTTTATTAATTTAATTGAATAAATTGCTTCGATAATATACAGGGTGCCTCTAAAGGGTCTGTACAATGCTCCACCAGATATAGTACCTACGGCTCAAAATAAATCAATTTAACTTAACTTGCTTTAGTCCAAAAGTTGATAATAACGGTTGTCAAAGTTGAAAAAATAATTAACATTTTCTCTTCCACTAGTTCCAGCTAATTTAATAAAATTACGTATTCGGTGGATTTTGTGATGATAAATTCAAATTTATTGACAATTTCGTTGTATCTTTTAGAAGGCGCCACAAGCGATCATTAGGACGTACTTAAACTGCCAAAACTTTTTTGTGACACGGTGTATTTCAATTTGGGCTGTAAAAATCGTTAGCCCCCAACTTTTCAGCTTAAAAAAAGGTATACCTTGCTAATATCTCTAAAGCCAAGCGTTTTCAACAAAAAGCCATTTAAATTTGTAAATGCACAGAAAAAAAATATTTAAAAGTGTACTGTATGTGATAGCCAAGTTCCGATCCTGGTTATTAAACTGCATGATACTCAGGTAGACGTCCGAACACAGTCCAAGCTGGCCCTGCAGTGGTGTCCGCGGCGAAATTATAAAATTATTTTTTCTTGAAAAACGCCCATCTTGCTGTGGTATCCGTTTCCGAGGAGTTACGCAGCTGAAAATGATTTTGCTTGTTGTTGATCCTAAGGCCTTGTTACAGTTCGGATTTCTTAATTTCCGTGTTGATTTATTTTCTGAAACTCCGAAACTGTGTTGAAAAGTTTCGAACCTTCCGATGTGCATCGTTTTGCATTCAAAATAAACCAGTAACCAGTTTCAGATTTTTTAAAATTTTCTTTCCAGTATACTTCAAGAGGTCGATATTCTTGGTTACTTGCAAAATGCATTCGTTTCCACTTCATTCACACTTAATGTTCTAAAACTATTTTTTTTTTCGTAATATTCACAAAATTTATCACCATGATTGTGGCTACGAAATAATAACAGTCTTCTTTAATTTTCTTATAATGGTATTAGTTTATTATTTTTCTCTCAAAAAAGGGAAAATTATGCTACAAGGAAATAAATTCAGACAATGGAAACGCCAAATTAGTTTAATCGTAATTGTCAAAATTTTTGCTCCCTTTTTCGCCAATTTTAAGAATATTTCAACCAAATTTTTGAAAAAAAAAGGTTTGATACATACATAGCTGTGAAGTCAATTTTATATTCTCAAATGTTTTTTTTTACTTACAAAATTGCTCCCAGTTGGTGAATACAAAAAGATACTACCAAAATAACACATATTTTATACAGGGTGATTTCACTGTAAATATAAAAACAAAAACTGCAGGACTAAATTCATTACCAAAAAATTAGTAGAGTTTGCTCTATAAACTTTTTTCCTGGGCGACTCGGTATTCTAGATTCAGGGTGTTAAAGTTTACAAAAAATATATATTTTCTGCTATATCTTCATAATGCGCTGACGGAATTGAATGAAATGTACTACAGCGTGTTCACTTAATCAGACCTTTTATTGAATGTAATATCAACCTTCTGGCTTTAACCAGTGGCGTGCTACTGGAGGTGTCGCCCCATTTTGCTAAGAAAAAAATACGCCACTGGCGGTTTTTTGTAGAAATAATGTACATTCAGGTACTGTTAACGTTAAATGAATGAAATATGTTTGTTGGTGTTTTTTAATAGTAGCAGCTGTTTAGGAGATATTTGGGTTTGTTTTTACGCTTTATTGAATTTCCCTTATAAATTAATCCGTTTATTTGATGAAAACCTCCTGGTTTTAACCAGTGTCGTGCTACTAAAACGTCCGCCAACTTTTTCCAAGAAAAAAATACGCCACTGGCGGTTTTTTGCAGAAATAATTTTATTTCTGGAAAAAATATCAAAACTAAACAATAAATAACATTAGCTAATAGGTCGAGTAAGTAGTTACCTGTATTAATGAGTCTTATAACAACAAACGCCGCACAAACACAGCCGCACTAGGCAAATGGGCCATAAATTTCAGTTGTTGACAAATTTCCTAGCAGTGCAGTGCAGCAATGCGGAATTATTTTATCGTTAATTATTTTTATTTAATCTAAACTAACAACCTTTATCTTATCTTATCTTTTCCTGGCAAAGATATGTTCATAACTTCCCGTTGGTTCGTGCCGAGCAGTAATATATTTTAATGAAAATGTAAATGTCTTTTGATATGTCAACCAACATTTACCGTCGGTATAATAAAATTGTTGATGTTATAAATAATTAATGTAAGTTGTTGGCCAAATGAACATATTTTAGGGAGGCCTATGAAACTTATTATTAAATTTTATTGCTAAGCGTTTTTATACATGTTCAACTGACTTCGGAAAGACTATACCAGTAGTTAGCATTCTTTTCTGTGAGGTTGGATGTCTTTTGCATAAATAGATTTCTGATATCAAAAAAAGTTGTTTGACTTCATTTGAGAGTAAAAACATGTGAGAACTAATAATAACAGAATATAATATATGTATATATTTATGAAAAAAGGAGAATAGGTTGTACAATTGAAATCAAAAAGAAGAAACTAGTGAGATATCCAACAAAATTCTAAATGTTGATCGATTAGTCCTTTGTCCGACCTATTTGTTTAAACATAGCTTTTTGTCTCCTCGCTATTTGCTATATTTTTTTATCAGCGCCTTTGCAAACAAAGAGCGATAAATCGCGCAAAATAATTCCTTTGTATTTTTTATATCGTTCATTCACATCGGTGGTTTTATAACCCCGTTTAAAAGATTTTCCAGGTACGAAGCGGTTTTCTCAAAACCAAACTACTGATTGTTCATTACCTCGGGATATAAAATTCGATTAGTGCATTTTATAAAGTAATGACGAAGCGCAATGGTTGTTTTATTTCTTAGGATGTTGACTTGTAGCAGTGAATTTTGTAATTTTATCTGTTTATATTAGTGATATTGTTTATTTTAGATTATAAAAACGTTTGCAGAAATTGTTTATTTATTAAATAAGTAAGCTTGTTGTCACCAATAATAATCAGACAATGTATTTTTTTTTAATGGGACTGTCTATGTTTGTGTGTACTCGCGTGTGTATTCAGTTGAATTCTGAGGAACTGTGTACATTACTGGTTTCCGCTGGGAAAAAAATGCAAAGCATAAAAGAGAAACATAAACAATTTACTGAACTTTTTCGTATTTCTGAAAAAATATAAATCCGATTAAAAAATGTATCTATTTGTTGAAATTTTCAGTAAAACTGATGGAGACGGTTGTACCACGTTATAGTGAATCGTACAGAAGTACAGGGTGTCCCTTATTTCGACTGCTAAATTTGAATTCCTTATGAAGATCAGCAGTTTGAAAATGAGTCGATATCACTACCAAATTTAGTACACATTCTTGGCTTTATTTACACAGACTCGTTAATAATTTTTGTGTCTCTTTCCTTTTTCCGTTTTGGTTATTTTACGTTAGCCTATTTCTGCTTCTAAGTACCCATTGATTTTATAATAAGCTAGACATCAGATAAGTCAAAGTAAGGCCCACAAATTTTGACGTTTGCAGGCCGTTATGTATCATTATTTATTACATGTAATACTTTTATTACCCTATTATTATAGTTTAAGCAACAATTTATCTCTTTTTAATGCATGTTTTCTTAGATTTAACGATGTTGATCGCGCACCTTCTGGCTACAGACGACCTAACTTCCCCTAAGCTGTGGGCAAGTTTACAATTAGGCGGACTCCCTTGTCCTGTATGCTAAAATATGCTATAGCTAAACAGCCACTTTGTCGTAGGGTAGGGATTTTTTTTCCGATGAATAGTATGTCTTTCTATACAACTCTGTCTGCACAAATCTCGCCCAAATTTGTATAGCTTCTGTGATTACACCGGTCATCAATAGTCAGAAATGTCTACTAAATTTGGTAGTGATATTTCAACTAACTTTGAAGATATTTAAGGAAAGTCATTGTGAACAGGTCATATTCAAGCTACTATATAAGGAGTCTGTATTGACACTTAGTTATCTGTTAATTTTTACCGAGGAACTTCCTGTAGAAGGTCTGATAAAATTACAAAATTTCCTCTTTTGTCTTCTAGTTGATTGTTACATACTGCAAACTCAACTCGATAGAGAGGAAGATCGGTATACAATTTTATTCAAGGACATCAATAGCTGTCAATTGAATATGCCCAAGCTACAAACTGGTCACTTAATCAGTATAATATTTAAGTGAAATTGAATAAGTTATATAGAATCATCCTGAATAAAATAGCAGCCACTTTGGTCTTTAATCGAGTTACCCAAAGTATATTGGTGCTTAAAAATCAATTAATCACAGAATATTTATTGCTATAATTTGCCAACAGGTTACATACGACTTGTTTAAATTTGTCAAGGTAATACCAATACTTTTTAAGAAGAGGTCTTACATGGTTTATGGTAACCACCAACATATCTGACTGGATAAAAGATAAAAAGTTCCTCAAATTTCAGTTAGAGCAATTCTAGCAACTGCTCACCTTCCCACAATTTTTTTTAGATTTAGATTTTATTTATTATGTTCTTACACATTTTCTATTAGACATTATTTTCATTCTACATTATGTTTTTATAAAAGACATTAATAACAAATAAGAATTTAAAATTAAAATATTTTAGAGAAAACAATTTATTTTTAGTTCGTGATGAAATTATTACTCCAATGACTGATATACTTGAACCTGCAGTTGAAGTTAATTGTACCGCACCAACTTGTTTTTTAAATTATACATATTTTTCTGGCCACTCATAATTAAACTATTATTAGTAGGGCTGTAGAACTGAACCGCGGTACATTATTTATTAAAAAGCAACAAATTAAATTGTCTACAATACACCACCATAAACACCAACGGATAGGAATTAATTACGCAACATCCGCAGATAAGACAGTCAACAGTATACTAACCTGACGTGAACGTAAAAAGCATTCTGAAGCAGCAGCTCACGTATGTCTCGGTTGACCCGTTTGGCACGCCACTGAATTGCGGCTCTCTCTGACAGCCCTAATTGTTACTAAGAAAAATCAGTTAAATATACAAATTTCGAGCTCCTTCAGTAATAATTGCATCTTCTTTCGACATGAGTTATGGTTTTTAAGTAAAAACCATGTTAAAATAAAACGATAAAAGATAAAAATGGCTATGTGGGTTGTTTTGGCGATGCATATACTGGAATAATGTTGGTCTCCTGATTACGCAACTTTGCCCCTATTTAAGCTACTTCGTATCTCTTACCGTTTCTGAGAACCCTGTAATGAAAAGCGAATTTGTAACAGCCTGTATAGTTATACTCTTAAGAAAAGAATGTGATATGACAAGATGTGACTACCACAAAATGTAAGTAGTATTTGTTAAGTATCTTCAATTTTGACAATTGATTTTCTCATTCCTGTAATATTGATTAATTTGATCGAATGCTATTGTGCAATGCAAATGTCTATCACGAGCGCAATTAAAAAATACTAATTACAATGACAATTTTTTTGTATTGGGTAATTATATATATTTTTCATTGTTTTGACTTCGTCTAATAAATATTCTTTGTTTAGATGTATAGATCTATCCTTTCAGTTCCAAATTACAATATCCTTTGTTTCAAAATGCGTAGAGCAGTGTGTTCTTCTGCGTAAATTAAATTATCCTCATTTACTCTTATCCGATCTAAAAATGTTGCGGTTTTATTTACATATTGGTCATTGTCGTGGTAGCTGCACGAATCCAAATGTAACATTCCACGTCACTTTCATCAGACCATTTGGATGACTTTCATATTTTTGCCGATCTCATTCTTAGGGAATTCATACAATTGTATTCAAAATCTTGCAGATATAGGTACCTATATCTCCTTAAAATTCTAATTATGATTCTGTAATCGATTTCCACCTTAAGGCATTATCAAAATTGTAACTTTCACATCGTTACATTCTTAAACATCTTTGTAGTAAAATAATCACGTTTTAATAAAAAAAGATGTGATAGTAATAAAACCTCAAGAGTTTTTTTCAGCAAAACTTACGGATACGGTTAAGACCTCATGTCACCAAGATGACTTTAATGCTACGTATTTAATTTGATAAATTCAGTCCTACAATATGTATTTCTAAAATCGCGTAGTTTCGATTTCTTCCTTAGCAACATTAAATGTTTCCTCGAATGCACCTGCGTATGAATCTTCGACTGGTCTGATGACTGGATTAAACTTGAAGAATATGTTTATCACTGACTGCTGTCACGTAGGCAGGCTGCATGATGTGCGAAATATATTCCCCTGCTTTGATGCGTAATAGTCCTATTTTAAGTTGCTGGCAACGATCTGTTATGGTCTTCCTTAACAAGGGTATAAACAAATATATTTGCAAAAAAATACTCAGGAATATGAAAATAATTTGCGTGTAGGTACATAAATAATACGCCACTCTAGAATAACAACCCACTGGGATGGTTTGGTGTTTGTTGGACTAAGTTTTAAGTGAATATAAATTGAACTAAATGAAAAATAGGATTAAAATGATATTGATATAATTTAAATATTTCCACGTTACTCATTAAATTTACCTCACATTGCACAACATTCTGTATATTTTACGTGTATTTAAGTAGTGTGGTTAATTTATATGCTAATAAGGTAGTTCTTTTTTAACTTTCTGGGAAAACAGAGCGGTGTCTTAATAATGACCATTGACGAAGCAAATCATCCTTAAACCACATAATTGTGCGTAGAATCTGATAAGAATTTCTAAATTGTTTAGAAAACAGCAAGAAAGTGGTTACCTATAAAACAAATTCAGTGAAGTAGCTTCTTTTGAGCTTAATAGATATATCAGACAATCAAAATAATTAAAATGATGCACCAAAAGTTAAAAAACTCAATTTATGCTGCTTGTAGGTAGAATAGTATTTATTTTTTCTCATGTTCCGTCCTTCTGGTGTTATGTAGCAAAAAATTAAATAGATTACTTAAGAGCTACAGATAGTTACACGAAATATGATTTCCGAACAGTGTAAGATATTACACGATTTGATGGTCAAGAAATATTGGAGCAAAGTTTATTTTCATTTAGGAACTACACTGCAATGTTTTTAAACTAAACTCGATTTATTATTCACTTTAGAATTATCTAAAAGTTCTGTCTGCTTTTAACACGACGTCATTTCCTATTATGCAGACGGTTTCATTAAGAATAGGACACATTCTAATCGGTATAAGATTTCTGGGATCAAAACAATGCAAATGTGCCGAACATGCCTTAATTAAATACTGCTGCTTTTTTACTGCTTTTTGGTTAGGAATAAAACTAGTTAAAGTAATTTCTTTTCGTCCTTAATATGTGTTAGGTAGATAAATAAAACAATTGGTATAGTGATAGTGCATCAAGAAGAAACATAATTAAGTTGCCAAAAATACGCATATAAATACTTAGCAGTATTTCAATAATAGAATAGAAACTTTATTGTATACAAAAACTGTACAATTTTTGTCACAACTATTACACTAAAATAAGACATTAAAATTAAACAGTAACGAAAGAAATAAAATGATCAAGACTATAAAAACATTGCTCTAATATAAATAAAAAATAAAATAACTGTTTCTAAAATTATACCTTTTGACTTCATAATAAAATTTCTAGATCAACTTATTCCACTTAAGTTAATTTGCATCGTTTTTCAAATATTAATTAATTAGAATTAGAATTAGAATTAGAAATTAGAAAGTCTAGCTTCTTCTATCGACGAGTCTAAAACTAATATTATTTTTTAAATTTTCGTGTAAAATATTTTCAGTTTTCAATTTGATTGCTACAATGGTTTTGAAAATATTGTCAGGATTATATTTTATTCACCCTATTTTTGACCTAAGAGAATTTTGTTAGATTTTCTTATATTTTTAATGACATACTAAGTAACAATTATTATTATCCCTTTCCTGTTACCGCTAGTGCTATCCACACTGACTGGTGTAAAAAATGTTTTTCCCAAGAGTGGTAAAAGTAACATTTAAGTAGATCAAAATTACAAGGTATGTCTTTATTACACCAACCAGTTTTAAAAAATAATACATGACATAATAATCTGTAAAAGTGCAGTAAAAGTACCATAATGTAGAAGCAAGAGCCAGGAAGAAAAGCATATTTAAACGCATTTTTCTTCTTCAATAAATTTCCAGTGACATGACTTTATAGTTGCCATTCAAATATGTTAAAATTCTATATTTAAATGGTATCTTTAATTGCTATGACTTTGAATCTTTACTATTGTTTATTGTACAATTTCTTTTGCATTTTATAATATAAAAATACATAAATTTAATGAAGTGTAAACAAGTATAAAATTGTAATTATAATGTAGGTACGATATAGGTAATTAGAAAACTATAACGCGTATTAATATTTTTGTAGGAGACATTTTTTATTTCACAATAACATAATGGATTTTTTGTGCATGGTATCTAAAAACATTATCACGCACTACTATTAAAAACAAAAGAAAAAGTTCAGGAAAAGGTGGAAGTAAAATTGTGGAACTTAAAAACTAAAACATCATTTACTAACTGTAATAGAGTCCTAAAGCGAGCGAATTCTATCTATAATAGACTTTATTTTTCAAAAAATTCCAGAAAATATAATTTGTTCACAAGTTTACTATTGTATATAGATAGAAATTGAGTAAGCAACCAATGATATATAATGATTTATTAACTGAAATTTTAAAGAATTTTATTCTTTTGAGTAACATAATTTCTATATCTCAAATCGCGTAATAAAAAGGATACAGGGTGTCAAAGTGAAAAATTAAAAATGGTTTTTCCTTAATAATTTCTACAGTTTTAGTTAGACATGTTTGAAATTTTCTATCGAGAGATCAATTTTGGCTGCCATGTGCGGAGCGCTCTCTGCAGGCAACGTTATGCATTAAATATATATTAACTTTTTTGTCAGCCCTCGTACGTAATAATAAGTAAAATCACTTCTTGATTGTAACTAACATGTTTGCTGTATGATAGCAGAGTCCAACCTTAGAGCATATATTACATAGACGAAGCACCACCTGTTAAAAAGGGAAGATGCTGTAGAGAGGAAGGGTGATAGTTTGGTACTCGCTCTCTCTCTTTCTAATCGTTGAGGAAGAGCGAGGAGATCCCGCCCTTTGCCCGAGCGGCGGCGTGCGTGACTTTTCCGCTAGAAAGCGGATGGAGTGGCGTTAGCCAATCACGTTCCTGCGCGAGAGAGAAAGATAGTACCCAAACTTTCTCTTTCTCTTTCTGTTACTCGTCTACATTGTCGCCATAAACGTGCTTCTTCCATGTAGTATCTGCTCTAAGAGTGCAATTGTGCGCTAGTATCTGTTTGAACATAACTTTGTGTTCTCCATATTCAGGAATGCTTAATATTATCAATGAATGGAGTGATTTTTACATATGTTCTCATTCCCACATATTTCGGTTTTTCTAACTAAACCAAACTGATTTCACTCATAAATACTCTTGAATTTGCACTGTTTAGCTGCCTTATTCCACTCTTAGTCCAAGCATTATAGAGAAATGCTTACAGAAATTATTACCTGGACAAAAAAATATGACCGTATAGAAAATTAAATTTTAAATAGAGTTTCTTGTTCTTTAAACTCGATCCAAAATGGCGAACATTGTTAAAAAAATCGCAAAGTTGCAAAAAACGGTTTTTCTAAAGTAATTTAAAAAATATAGCACCTATTGAAAAATTTTAAATGAGAGTTGTAGGTTTTAAAAAGATCTATCGACTGATTTTTTGTAAGCATCGATTGCTTTGTTACTTTTCGAGATATATCGAAAAAACAGTTAAAAATCTTCTCTTTTCTCTTCTTCTATAACTCGTTTACATTTACGTTCCCATATTTGCTATTTACTGCAAGCATAGCCCGCGGAAAGCTAAAAAAGTACATTTTTGAAAAATTTAAAAATATTAATTATTTTTCGAGATATATCGATTTTTTGAAAAATAGGCGCTCTCGAAAATTGGCTAGATCTTCTCAGCGGATAGCCCCATAGTAACGATTTTTGGTTTATTTTCTTCGTAAAGAGTTATGTTATCATGCTGTTAAAAAATGTTGACGATTTTATTAATTTTAAAGATCAAACAATGACTGAAAATGTTGCACTTTTTTTGGGTATGTTTTTTCAAATTATGAAAATGACTTTTAAAGAAAGAAATTTGCTGACATATTTCCACGAATTTAAAAAAAAATGTTTTTCTACGACCTTCTGAAGCCGAGATAATTTTTTTATTTAAAAAAAATTTTGAGAACGCAAATAACATTTTACAGCGATGCGCTTGGATGGAGGTCAATATTGAATACTTATATTTTCAAAAAAAAAAAAATAGTAGGATATGTTTACTTGATTTTTGGTATTAGTAATTGAGTAATAAAGTAAAGTGTGCAAGCGCTGAATGCATCAGCTGGAGCGGACGGAGAAGTAGGGGGAAGCGGCTAGCGCTTGCAAAATCTTTGATATCTCGGCTTCTGGACAAATTACAAAAATTCTTTCGTACTTAATCTGGAGTAGCTAAACACGAATATTATAGTCATTTTCGCCTTAGAAGCAAAATAGTCCCGTAAACGTTTAGTTTTTATTTAACTTATATTTTTTTTACTTTTATTATACTTCTTCACGAAAATATAGACGACGAACAAGAAAATGAATGTTGAACCGTTTTTTACAACTTTGAGGTTTTTTTTTACCATGTTCGCCATTTTGGATCGAGTTTAAAGAACAAGAAACTCAATTTAAAATTTAATTTTCTATACGGTCATATTTTTTTTGTCCAGGTAATATTTTCTGCAAATTTAACGTTAATCCGTGACAGAATGCTTGGACTATCTGGTACTTCCTCGGTATAGCACGATTTCCTAGTGGCTTTTAACTGAGCCTTGTTACACTAATTGTTTTAGCAACATTTTGAGTATGGTTACTCTAGTGTCTATATCACCGTCTATTAGGCTTTACTTTCCTAATACTGGTTTTGAGATCTCCTATGAGTGCCTGAAATATTTAAAAGCTTCGAGGAGCTTGTACAGAAGGATAGGTCTTGTAAGCGAAGTCCGATTTAGATTTAGACAATTGGCCTATCCGGCTTTTACCCATCTTTGAATTATCGCCAACTGAAACTGATGATCGATCTGTTTTCTTGGGGTGAAACTTCTGTTATTTTGTACTTGCTCAGTTCGAATTCCGAAATATTTCGAAAACTTTATAGTTTCCGAAATTCGAAACGGTCGTAAATTTTATATTTTCGCTACGCGTCGTCTACGGTTACTCTGCCAACACCATCGGCCTCTGGCGGTGTCATCTGCTGCGCCTTCTGCTGCCCGTGGAAGGTAGTTTGGGTTCCCTTGGATATACCTCTCCACTTTGGTTTGCTTCGTTTACGATTGGAAGGGTGAGCGAAAATTTGAAATCTGCCCCAACGAAGTATGTTGATAATATAACAATGTTGTTCAACAACCTAGTTCAGCAAGCTAACTCAAAAGTTATTCAGTATTTCTCAAATTAATTTATTTGGCTAACAAATAACTGTGTGAACATTAATTACTCAACGAGTAGTGTTATTATGTCAACACAGTTGATTTGTTTTAACAGAAAGTTCTGTTGATTTACTAATTATACTATTAGCGGTGTATCATAATCATTATCATTATTAAATAAATATTATAGCAGTCAGATAAAAGACAAGAGTTTCATTTCTTGCACAGCGAGATCTAAATGTCTGATAGTCCCCCATATCTTTCGAATCAGCAAGAGTGCTTGTTAAGTCCGCGAAATGTGACGTTAACTCGTTAGTTGGCAACACGTTTTGCAAACAACTGGGAGAAAAATTTTAAGGCATGCATTTGGGACAAGTTGTCGGCGAAAGAATAATGAATGAAAGGGAAAAGTGACGCCGTGCATGCAGCGCATAATAAGTTGCAGCATGTCGGAGCAGTCACGGCCGACACAGTTTTATAGCATTTCCATAGCCGAAGGAAGATGGGAGATGCATGGTGATTAGGACTTGCTGGCACTAAACGTGGCATTAAGATGCGAACGGTTAATATTTATCTGAGAACCAGAAAGGCAGTTCCACTAGAGAATAACTTTTTAACTAATATTGTGGGAAACAAATGCTACGGTCTGCATGGACTGGCATTGAGTCACCAGACATAGACCGGTTCATAAAAATTTGACATACAAGATCAAAATGTGCTTTGTAGGTTATTTCTCACCAATACTGGGAATAACTTTTATCATTAATTCATATACAGAATACCTCTCTAAAAGGTCTGGACAAAATTCTACCACATATTTCTGGGCAGAAATATGACGATCTAATCCAAAATTTGATAGTTTCCGAAATACAAGGTGAAGCAGTTACAATAATGATATTTTAGTTTTTCTTCAATAACTTAATTGTAACAAATACATAAAACTTGGCACGGGAGAGTATTCTGGCATGAGGATTTGAAATCTGTAGTACTTACAGTACTTTACATGAATGTAAACTGTGATAACTTTTTTTGGTACCGTGATGTATTGATTTTTTATTCAAAGAACTTGAACAACCGTTTTTTTGGATTCCTGGATTCATTTCACGAACTCGTCATTGGCGTCCTTCCCACTTTATCCAGGCCGATTGGTCCTAATTAGTTCTAAAATTTTAGAGCGTGTTTAGAGGCCAACGAGCCTACACTGTAAAAAAAGTTCACTTAAATTTCATTCAATTTTAGTCAGTAATGTATCAATTTCTGTCCATAAACGATTGAGTTAGTACAACTGAATGAAACTATTGCATCAGAAATGATTGAGTGAGACTCAGATCCGAGTTACTGCTAACTATCAATTGAGCGACTTTTGACTCTATTCTGAGTATATAAAACCAATTTATAGTTGGCTTTTTCTCTAATATGATTTAAATTTAACTATGATTGAATCATTTTTTTACTCAGACTTGGTTTTTAATTAACTTAAACATTGAGTGCAAAAATAAATGATTAATTAGGATATACAGTGTTGAAATTAATTCACTTCGCGGGGCCTCCTCCTGTCCTGCTGAGACCCGTTAGCTGAGGCCCGCCGCCGCCGCCTAAGGCCTGTTCTCCTGACGATCACGCTTTTCTGGAGCATCTAACGAGCCCCTACAAACTATGGTCAAGATTACAGAAGCAATATGTAAGTGGTGCCATCTTCACGGCGCCATTCAAATTACTCGAAATTATATATTTAAACTCACTCAGTAATAAGGACAATTACTCTGATTTAGGTACAAGTGCACCAAATACGAGTTTACGTGAAGAATTTATTTAAGGAGTACCTATATTTGCGTGAAAGTACTCAGTTTTAATTTAAATATAATCACAAATGAGTAAAATGATCAAAATGTCCAATATTGAGAGAAAATGTACTCAATAATTTCACTGAATGGACTCACTCTGAAACTTTATTGCTTTCACTCACACCGATTTTTTTACAGTGTACAACAATAAAAAATTTAAAGGCCAGTAGTTCAACAGCGACAAGTATGTAGAAGCCAACGGTCTAAGAACAATAAAATTAAAGAAATTGTGAAACTGGAGAGCAAGTTAATTAAACTTGCTTGAAGTGGATGTATTTGATGAATAACTTACTGTCGAGATCGACCTACCTATCTTCATATTGAAATTAAAAACCAAAAACTGTTTCCTTTTCAATTTTTTAGTTTTCATCGAAAACGGAAGGAGGTGGATTTTTTTAATTCATTGTTAGAACACTTTTTTGAAGAATTCAGGAATGCAGTAAGAGAATGTAGGAATGACGTGTGATTTCTGTTTTTTTTATGGGCGCCATACTGAAATTTCAGATTTCTAATTCTTCCAATCTTTTATATTCTGCAAGTTTTGTATCAGAATAAGTATTCCTGTTCACAATGATTTATTTACATCTTTGAAAAGCTGTTCAGTTATGCTGGCTTGAGGAACTATATCATGATATCCTAAAACATATGTTTTTAAACTTTCTAGAAGTACCTACCAGGTAAATATTGCCTTAAATTTTCAGGCAATAACACAAAGGCTGTAAAATTTAAAACAAAGATCAACTGTAACTAATAATATTAGCAGTAGATGACTGGAAAAAGTTTTTGCTAACCTTTCGAAAATTACATTTCCTTTTATTGTCTGAAGCGTTCCTAAGTACACATTTTTTATTTCACAAAATGTGACTTTTTAGGTCAATGCTTGTAGTAAAACATGTATAATTCTTAATTATTCAACTAATTAAGCATAATGATTATCATTTAAATACGTACATAATAATCCACTTTCTCTTTTTGTTAATAATTCGCTTAATTACCATTTCCTGCTCTAATATGCAGGTATTTTATAATTTTAATGGGAAGTTCAATTAAAGGGTGGCCTTCCAAACTATTTTGGAATCTTAAGTATATGAAGAAACAAGAACGCGATAAGCATAATACTTTTAAAGCTTAAAGGTGAATAATAAATCTGAAGATTTTAGTTCGAAATTTTTTTAAATATAACAAAATCTAGGTAGATTCTATTTATATTTAAGTATTTAATCATATAAATAAGTTTGGTGTGTTCATTTTATAACAGATTCGTCCTATTTTGGCTTGGACAAATAATAGTGATGCAATATTTCATTTCAATTTATGGCGAATGCACCGGTCACAAAAATAAGAATATTCGTAGCATAGCATTGTGTAAATTTTTTTATTTCAAAACTATATGTAAGCAATGCTCTGTAAAATATTAACGAGTTTGCTATTTAATCCTCTAGTTGCGCTTAATTTTTAAGTACTACGGTTCACGAACTGCTGTTGTAGCAGATGACGAGTACATTTTGTGGTGTCGGTGTGCCATTGCTATAGCTTTGGCAAATGTGTGATTAAGACATGCTTTTGAATATATCGATATACAGCATCCATACGATACGGCATTTGTTTACATTTAACTAACAAATAACCGTATTATCTAGAGCCGGGTTAAGGTAAGTGTCCCAAAGTCATGTTAAGTTTAATCAGTCATCAGTCACAAATCTCATACATATTTATCAATTTAAAGACATTTTTTTTTAAATTACAATTTTTTATAAAAGTTCTAAACGACATTAAATTGATTACTTAGAAAAAAGTAGTTTCGTAATGTTTGTATAAATGCAATCGAACCACACTAGAATACTGTTTCAATACTTAAACGTATAAAATTATAAATCATTAATGAGTAAAAGAAGAACTCAAGGATAAATAAACTTTATATGAAAACTAAATGTAGATCATGGTACAGGTCTAAGATCTTAAAATCTAATAGTAACTGCAAAGTATCCAAGTGACAAAAAAATGGAGAAGTACAAAAAGATTTATCACTCCTATATTTTATAAAATTCAAGTAAATAATAATAATTATCACATATACATATATGGGGCATTCCATGCAAAATTACTAAGGCGTAATATTTTTTACTAAATACGAATGGTCAAAAATATACTTCTGCAAAAAATTAAGGGAGCAAAAAAATTTTTCGAATTTTTAGTGATTTTTCGGAATGGTGTATCTCAGTTAAAAATGATCGTATCAAGGTTTTAAAAAAAGCATTTTAAAGCGCCGAATGTCTAGTTTCTAGATTTCTTAATTCAAAATTTTTAGGAGCGACAGTCATCGCGAAATTCTAAGAAATAAGACTAAACAATTTTTTGCGTTTTTTTTCTCGGTCCACGGACTTGGAAAAATTTTTTACACAAAAATCATGATATGGACTTGATAGCCTATTCATTCAGCTTTAATTTCTTTTTTAAATTTTTCTCTACGTTAATTTGACCCGGAGATATTCGACTACGAATACAAAAGCATCCTTTTGGCTTTAACCATCGATATCTCAGCAACTAATGATCAGACAGAAAATTGACGGGCAGTTTCGAAATCTCGAATAAACATCCTACAAGGCTATGTAGTGTTCTTGGAAGAAAAAAAATTTCTTTCATCCTCGACATTAACTTGAAAAAAGTGAAAAAAGTGACTTTTTGGCTTGTTTGGCTAAGTCGACCGCATCTTTGCTAATTTCGATGGAGAGTCTAATGCTTGTACGAATTTTTACACCTCGATGTACCCCCAAAAGCTCCGTAAATTGGCAGATCGATCTATCGAACGGTTTTTCCTGACCGCTTAATCAAAATTTCAGAAAAATTGAAAGGAGCAAAATTTACATTTCTGAGCACCCTGTAACGTTCGTAAAAATGAAAAATTTGATTTTTTTTCAATTCTTTCACAATTTTTGCACATTGAATTTGAAAAAAAAAATTAAGTTTTGAAAAAAAAAACTTAATTTTTGAAAATTTTTTGAAAATTTACTCTTCGTTATTTTTTAATAACTCAAGATAAAAATATTGAGTCATTTTTGGAAGCGATGTACTCTTTCCGTACCGTAACTTCCTTTATTTTGAATTAACGAAATTGATTAAAAGTTGATACCCCCAAGATTGGTGTAGTCCTCGATCTGCGAAAAAATAGTGCGTATTATCCTAAACTTTTTTACGAAGCTAACAAGTGTGAAAAAAACAGTTTTTTTAAACTCTATCTTTGGTTCAAAGGAACCAACCAACAGTTTTTCTCAAAACTAACAATATTTTTTGTAATTCTAGTGAAAAAAATTAATCAAAAGTTTTTGTAGACTTCAATTTTTTTAATTTTTGTCATGCCTAGACGGCATTTATCCGCACCAGAAGTCGCTCAGCTTCGTAAGAAAGTTTAGGATAATACGCACTATTTTTTCGCAGATCGAGGTCTACACCAATCTTGGGGGTATCAACTTTTAATCAATTTCGTTAATTCAAAATAAAGGAAATTACGGAACGGAAAGAGTACATCGCTTCAAAAATGACTCAATATTTTTATCTTGAGTTGTTAAAAAATAAAGAAGAGTAAATTTTCAAAAAGTTTTTTTTCAAAAATTAATTTATTTATTTTTTCAAATTCAATGAGCAAAAAATGCCCAATTGTGAAAGAATTGAAAAAAAATCAAATTTTTCATTTTTACGAACGTTACAGGGTGCTCAGAAATGTAAATTTTGCTCCTTTAAATTTTTCTGAAATTTTGATTAAGCGGTCCGGAAAAACCGTTCGATAGATCGATCTGCCTATTTACGGAGCTTTTGGGGGTACATCGAGGTGTAAAAATTCGTACAAGCATTAGACTCTCCATCGATATTAGCAAAGATGCGGTCGACTTAGCAAATCAAGTCAAAAAGTCACTTTTCACTTTTTTCAAGTTAATGTCGAGGATGAAAGAAATTGTTTTCTTCCAAGAACACTACATAGCCTTGTAGGAAGTTTATTCGAGATTTCGAAGCTGCCCGTCAATTTTCTGTCTGATCATTAGTTGCTGAGATATTGATGGTTAAAGCCAAAAGGATGCTTTTGTATTCGTTGTCGAATATCTCCGGGTCAAATTAACGTAGAGAAAAATTTAAAAGAAGAAATTAAAGCTGAATTAGCAGGCTATCAAGTTCATATAATGATTTTTGTGTAAAAAATTTTTCCAAGCCCGTGAACCGAGAAAAAAAACGCAAAAAATTGAAAAAAAAATTTTTTAGTCATTTCTTAGAATTTCGCGATGACTGTCCCTCCTAAAAATTTTGAGCTAAGAAATCTGGAAACTAGACATTCGGCGCTTTAAAATGCTTCTTTTAAAACCTTGACACGATCATTTTTAACTGAGATACAGCATTCTGAAAAATCACTAAAAATTCGAAAAATTTTTTTGCTCCCTTAATTTTTTGCAGAAGTATATAACAAGTATTAAGTCATTATGCAAAAAAAAGAAATCGGAATATTTATGTTAATAATACCTACTTTAGATATTTTATAATGACAATATTAGTAGAAATAGTTTTAAAAATATGTTATTTTTAGTAATTAGTCACAACGATTTACATCTATAATAAAATTTGGTTTAATAGCGTACATGAACTGTGAAAAATTAAAATAAAAAAAATGGAATTAAAAAAATCCCACTTTATAGCCTGCCTCATAAATTTACATACTGAAAGACGATTTTTTTGAGAATTTTTCGAAGAAAAAACAACGCCATTCTTTCAAAAAGCACTATTTTCGTTAAAAATAAAAAAACTAAAAAAAAAACAAAATGTGTATTTATATAATTTTTATAAAACAATGAACAAAAAGTTTATAATAGTTTTTGCCAAGTTACAGTTCAGAGGGGTTGATATAAAAATTTGAAAAAATTCATGAAAAAAAATGGATATTAAATGGGTAGATACTAAATACTCGTAATATCAAAAAATCAGGAAAATTAAAAATGGTCGAGTCACGACCTCAGTGATTTGGGGTGGAATACCTCATATATAACAGAAACTTTTAATGCAAAGAAATATTAGCAAACATTTCAAAATCTGTGAGAAGTTTGACGTTAGAAAAAATATATCGATATTAAAATTTAGTATTTACAGATAATTTTCAGGACAATCAAGATTGTTTTCATCTTATATGAGTATAACACAGGGTTAACCTTGTGTTGCACGAATTCATGGTACCTTGATAAAAATTCAAGGTACCATGATAAAAAAAACTAAAGGCCCAAGCTTTGTTCCTAGAGCAACCCGAACCAATTTCCAACAGACAGACGCCTGCGCATTCCGATACAATACTTACATAGGGTTCAAAATTCATAGTTTCGAATTAAATGCAATTGCATTTGACTTTTGGAATCTGTTATTTAATTTTAAACTATTTAACAAAGCTATTAAGGAACAATGCTCATTTCATTTTAATACTCATAGATAAAAAAAATAGTAAAACACCACATTACATAGCAGAGTTGTAATATTTATACCGGTAATGGTTTGAGTATTAGTTTGAGCAAATTAAAGAGTCTTGGTTACGGAAAATCAGCCTCAAAATTCCGCAAAATTAGAATTTACCCATAAAAAGTGGATATTGCGTCGATACAAAATGTAGCTCCGTAATTTTTCTCAAAAACGTACTACCACATCCATGATTCATCTAGAAATATGATGCTGCTGTTAAAATAAATTGATTTGGTTTAAGAAATGTTTAAAACGCTATATTTTGATAAAGTCTTACAGCGTTATGCATAGCGCATATATTATTTAATATTAATTCTATAAATTTTGACGGAAAATATAAGCACAGGATGTTTGAGGGACATCACGTTAACTTCAAAAATTTATTCTTCGTATCAAAACAAAGAAGACAATCGCAACATCTAAGGACTTCATAATTGTTCAAAAGGTAAGAAGGGTAATAAAACAATGAAATAACTCATAAAAATTACATAGTTTCGAATTGTAACCATACACCTAAACATGAATAATCGCATGGCCTTTGTCTTAATGCTTTTTAGATAGCAGAAAATAAAATGTAATAAAAAACAGTGCGAGATATAACACTCATAAGATTAAAGTTCATAATCATAATTAACTCAGACATAATTGTCTTTAAACGTCATCTTAGCAAAAAATAAAGTGAAGTTGATATCTAAGGTTCATATTTTCATTCGATCAATATCATTTTTATTTCCCAACATGGTACCTACATTCTGTAATAAGACGATGAAAACGTTTTTTTCGTCAAGTTCATGAAAGAAAAAATATATTTCATCTAGAGTTGAATGTGCTATTTTTTAAGCTTATAAGTATACAGAGTCGTCCAAAATGTCTCTCGATATTTTCAAAAAATGAGGATGTATTTATATAGACTTTTTTCCGAAAATGGATTATAAAGGAGATATCCTCCTTGAAAAGGGAATGGTAGATATTATATTTTCTACGATATCTTTAAAATATTTTAAGATAACTTACATATTTATTTTCCAATATATTTGTCCTTTAAGAGTTAGTTCACCAGTCCGGAGGCACACATACACATCGAAATATCTGGGCAGAAATACAAGGGCAGTAAAGGTCAATGTCCTAATACACCCGATGTCATTCACCTTTAGCCCCGGAGTTAGTGACCTCTGGTTTCCGGAGCCACTGACAGTCAACCTTTTGGCCTTTCGAGATATTTAGATTAGTGGGTAGGTTTTCAAATATTTCCTAGTATTTCAAAGTATTTTGAAACTTTCGAGGTGTTTTGCCGATAGTTTTTGAGTCATTTTTAGAAGATTGAGACATCTTTTTAATGGTATCTTGACGCAGTTTGGCATTTTTTTGTTTAGTTTGAATGTGTCTTATTCTATTTTACTGTATTTTAAAATTTTTAGAAATTTCAGACGTATTTCTAAAACTATTTTAATGTATTTTACCGTTTTTGTGATTATGTATATTCCATTTTGCATAAAATTATCAAAAACAAAAAAATTACCGAATTGAAAAAAAAAAATATTGGAAACAACCCTATTCCCAAGTTGCCATAAATTTCATTCCTTTGAAAAAACTTGCTGAACAGAGTACATGGCACAAGTTAAGAGAAAAAATGTTTTGATCGAGTGAATCAGGAAAATGAATTGTTACACAGCAAATTATTATTTTTTAGTAGTTTCTAATACATGCATTTTTCAAAAAGCTTTGCTGTCGCATAGCAGAAGACAGTAGTCAACTGAAACCTCTTTTACTGTCCTTTGGTATCCCAATAATAGCAACGCCTTACATTATGATATAAATTATTGATAATTATAACACTCATGGGTGTAGACAAATATGAACAACATAGAATTTTTACGAAAATTTCCAAATGGTGCGAAATATTTTTATGAAATTTGGTATTCCGGGGTTTTTAAGGATACCAAATTCGCTGGTCTAATTATTTTTTGTATATTTCATAGAAGGCGCTAGTTATGCAACATTCCCATTACATTTTAAGTTCAAAATTTTTTTTAAGGTTAGGTTTTTTATCATTGGGGCTCCAATTTCTAATGTACAATTTTAATTTGAGCTTAAAATGTAATAAGAATGTAGCATAACTAGCGCCTTCTATGAAATATCTAAAAAATAATTAGACCAGCGTATTTGGCAACCTTAAAAAACCTCGGAATACCAAATTTCATAAAAATAATTTAAAAATTTTTGTCGCTCTGTATCTCGAAAACAAGAGGAGATAGGCATATAGTTCATAAGATAAAAAATACAATTTTTTGTCGTACTATCACCCCCTGTATTTACGGGAGGTCTTTCTGAAACTACAGGGTGTTTAAGATTACTCAAATTTTTCATATAGCCCCCTAAAAAATAAAGTCTAATGTCGACTAAATCGATGTCGCGTATCCAAAAAAATTAAAATACTTATCTAATAAATGAGTCCCCAAATAAAAATTTTACAACAGTGAAAAAATAGAATAAAACGCCGCTTTACCTAAAAAAAAATATTCAGAAAACATAGGCGTATTCAAAAGAAAATAGGGGGTCCACGGGTACTGCAACCCCCCTCTCCTCCGTTCACGCTTTGATATTTTAAATCAAAATTATACAAAAAGTGTCGGTACACTTTTTGTATAATTTTGATTAGTTGGTGACTTAAGATCATAATTTATGCTAAATTTCAAATAAATATCTCTACAATCACCGGAGTTATCAATAAAAATCATATTTTAAATTTTAATTTTGGCACCCTGTATTTTTAAAATGGGGCTTCGAAATGAAAAGTGACATAAGAAAGGTCACATTATTTTGGTCCAAAGAATATGTATGTGATTAACTGGTTGACCTACTAATTTGCAACACCCTGTATATCTTCTAATTTATTTACGTGTTCTTTGCATTTTTCCAAAAATTATATTCGTGTCTCAGCGTAAATCTTAGCTAAGCTAACAGCTGGATATTCTATGATGAAAAAACAAGAGGCATTCAGAATTATAAATAGAAACACGAAGTCTTCTCTTCCTACCGCCCAGCCTAGAGTACTCACGTAAAACTAATTCTCAAAGTCTAGTTTTGACAACATTACGACAGAATAAATTATTCACGTCCATAACGAAATGTACCAGATGATCAAGTTTGCATTTTTAATTTCCTGCCATAATACCGGCAAGACTAGAGAATCTCATCGTCGCATAATAGTCTGCTTATGATGCAATTCTTTAAGGAGTACACGACCCAATTCACGTTAGTTTCTAGGCTCAGAATATTTTTCGCGTCTTGTCCAGCCACACACACCACCTCCCTTCTCTTTTCGCACAACGACGGCAGCTGCGTTGAAACGAGACGGAAGGCGTATCGTAGCCCCAACCCGTTGCAGAAATCAAATACGTCGTGGGACTCGTTCGTCCTACTAAACGAAAGTGAAATCGAGGTTAACTTTGCACTTTCACTTGTTCGCGTCTAGCCCAACAGTTCCACCAATCAAAATACGAGTTCGCGGTGTATTTTGTCGGTTTGAATAAATCGAGGCATGGCCTACTTTGCTGGCATCGGACATCTAGAGTTTATTTTGTTGTTTTCTTTTTAGTTGAATCATGAAACGTTATGGGGTTATTAAGTTATGGCGGGGTTACGTAATGTTGCGCCATTGTTTCGCTATGGATTCTTGTCGTCGTTCCGGATGGAAGTTGACAGTTATCCGGATCCGGTAGTTTTTCTTCCGTTGGAGGTCCAGCCGGACAGATTTTTTGCGCAATGCGAAACTGGACCAATGTGAGATATAATGCTTTCGTTCTCATTACAATAGCTCTGCTTGTAGCTTACAATCAGTTGATCAGAAAAATTATATCCGCAAATAGGTATATTTTAATGAAATACGTCAGTGATCCTTGAATCTTAGATTCAGATGTACCGTTTCCTCATCGTCGACGTGTTCTTATCCTAAACAATGTGCAACCTTTGGGCACCTCCTTAAATCAATTTTAATCTAGGTACCTAGTCTTCGCTCTTCATTGATCGAAATCTTGTGCAGTGTGATCACAGATGCTTATAATATAACATAATGATACAAATAATGATATACAGTTTTAAAGTATAGTCGGGTAGACAGTCAAAGCCAACTTGAATGTTCTTTTTTATTACTAGTGCTTTTGGAACAAATTATTCCTGCCTCAGGAGAAACTACAAAGGAACACATATTTATAACAACAAAATGTAATAATATAACAAATAACTTCAAAATTGAGAATTGAATCAAAAATTTTCCAGAGAACAAAGTCCTTTTAAAAAAATAGTCATAATCGTGAATAAGTAAAAATATAGTGTTAAAAACATTGATTAAAACTTTATATAAAACATTTACAATAAAATTATTCAAAATTTTGGAAAACTATAAAAAGACAGTTTACTACTATCTATTAACCTTAAAAACCATGACTGGCCATACGCTGGCACGGAACTACGATTGAACCAATGAATCATAACCAAGAACAACAGAATCTAGAGGCACACTGAGCAAAACAATCGAGACAACCATAGAACAAGCATATTATAGAATTTAGAAAACAATGGAAACAATCAATCATAATAATATATAAGTAAATTGTGTTATTCCAGTTAAACTCTTTGAGTACTGACTACATAGATGAGTTTTTATTCTATTCCTGTTTGTTATAAAAGTTTTAATATTTAATTACTCCAGAGGAACTATTTATTAAGCCCTTTTCTTTCAATGGATGCCCAAAGGCACTACAATAATTTACAAAAGGTTTCAGTGCAGTAGGGTATATTTTGAAGATATGAGGATATAGCAAATGTATCTTTCGCACAAAAATTCGAATTAACAACAATAGTCTCACATTCTGATTTGACAGTTCAATCAATAATTATTAGGTCTGTTCCAACAAGAGTCAGGGATTGGTTCCGAACCGTTCGAAATGTTTGGCCAGCTAAGTTCTAGATGTGTCTTCAGTGAATATATCGCAAGAATTAGTTGGATGCACATTTCTAACGGTTCGGAACCAATCCCTGACTCTTGGAACAGACCTATTATGATTAATAATATTAAGAAGAAGTATGAGAAAAAAATTCACATTTCTTAGCATATCTATATGTAATTGGGCTCGCTGAATCCAAATCCACCTTTAGAAATCATACAGCATACCTCATTTTTTTCTAACCTCAAAAAAATCGGCCTGAAGTCGAGGTGTGCAAGAAATGAATAGAATCATGAAAAAGGTATGTATTTTTAGATTCTTTAATTACGAATTTAAATTCAGAATTGCAAAGTTCAACCTGGCGGATCATGATCCAATATGGTTGATTTTGTGGATGAATGCAAGCATCTTCAGATGGATGGCTTTTTTAAAACAGGAATAGATGAACCTTTGAATTTATGAATCTTTGGATGTTAACATAACCTGACTAACTAACTCATACACAAAAGATAGTTCCTGATGAAGCTGCGAACCTCAAACCTAATCCTTAGATGCAAAGGTAAAAAGTAGGCATACGTACATTTGTCAAATTTAAATTATATTACCGAAACAACATTGTTGTTATCATTGGAGAATAAATTCTTTTATTTTGTTAGTCATATCTTTTTAATACTATTATACAGGGTGGTCTTACATTAAATTTTAAAATTGTAGAAACGGATTCCTTATAGAAAAATATGGGTACTTTGACTATAAATTTTTGTATCAAAGAGGCTTAGTTTTCGAGATACCGGACATAAAAGTTAATATCTACACTGAAATAAATGGGCTTATTAAACTGTTTATCTAGAATAATGTGTATAGCGCATATTAAAACTTTTATAACCAATATACAACTTTTATTAAAAAAAAGCAATCATCTCCATACTCATTATTCAATCAGTTTAACTGGAAGGTGCTTAATACACCTTATGCATCTATGAAATAAAGGTTATAATGAATTACTTATTAAGTGTTATAGACTTTATATTCCAATTGTATAGTAGGGAAGAATTGTTGTATAAAGACCAGTATCCGAATTTGTATATAACATTTGTATTAACAGAATTATTCGTTCTTATACTGAATATGTTTCCGTTTTTAACGTGTAAAACGCGTCTTATAATGGTTAAGTGATCGTCACCTCTCGGTGCATAATCGGTTATGATCGTTGTTAAGTTATATTCATGGTCTTGTAATAATAATCATATGTCAGACCCGAGAGCGAAGTGCGCCGACTCAATAAGAAACCTGGCTATTCCAGCCGCTGATTTAGGGTTCGCCGCACGAGCTCATCCTTCTAGGATGCAGAGGCATGCTATGCATGAAGCAGAACGGTACTCAACTATCTTATACAGTCCACTTTTATTGTCCATAGATGTTCAATCATTGTCAAAATAAACACACAAAACCACAACGTCTTTATTATCTTTACTCAAGAAGAGAAAATACAACAATCGTAAAATTTCCGACAGTCCGCTGTGCATCGACTTACACACGTCTAGTTTAATGAAAATGGACAGTATATGCACATGTTTTGTGGGATACATGATCATATCGCGTTGTGTGAAATGGAAAATTATTATGTAAGTATCTAACTGTTTTATGGCTTGTAATTGTTTTGTTTTTTCAAATGTAAATCTTGTCTAAATCTTAAAAATTATTATTTTGTAGGTCCTATTAGAAATCGCTGATGTTAAGTTTTACATAAGATGGAGGAACAGAAGGTTAACGGTGACAAAGAAAAGCATGGGTATAAAGTCAATCAACCAGAGTAAATAAAATTATATGGAAAGAAGCTCAACCTTTCTGGGAATGCTTCATTCTGAAGGTGGAAGAGTTATAGTGCAAATTCTCATGTAATACAAGAAAATACGGGTGCATCGTTGCTAAGAAAATAAACTGGACAGTTTTGGGAGCGATTTGTCATCATTTTTAGTGCTTAAAAGTATGTTTTATGTATGTTTACATTAGAACCTTAGCTTGTAATTACAGTTATTCAATAAAATTTCTGAAAACTTAATGACATATGTTTTTAACTCATACAGAGTATACAACAGTTTAATACATTTATTATTATAAAACTTATAACCAGTACTAGATGTTCTAATAACGATATGGAACACTTTAATAACAGTTATTGCTATTATTTCGTAAAGGGTATAAAAAACGTTGTATACTAGTTATACAATAATTTACTAAAGAATAAGGTTTATAGTCACTATACAACTGTGCTAGCAATACGCGTTTTATATCCAATATTCACCTGTTTAACTGTCACATATAGTATACAATGGTCTTATAATGGTATATAGAATTCTAATAAAGAATGTAAATACAACATATAAATGAAATTGGGAATGTCTTATAGCCGAAGACAGGTTTTTTAATTAGTAGAATTTCTTTAGTTAATGATTTGCAACCTTGGTGTGCTGTTCCTTTTTTATGTAAATATGTAACCCATTTTTTTTTAGTAAAAAGAAAGTCATAGGATGAACAGGTTCATTCATCCGACTATCTATTGGTAAGCTCTGAAAGATAATGTTTATATAGTATCAATACGAATTTGAGAAAAATTAATGCAAAAATATTTGTTGTTCCGCTTTTTACAGTCTTAATTTAAAACATAGAGAATTAATTTTCTACCATTAGCTATATGTTGCTACTTGTCTAATATTTTACTGAGCAGTATGAATAGTGGATTACAAAAAAAAGGAAACAATACATTTTCTCAAAAAAAAATTGTTTTTCATAGATTTTGGTCGCAAAAAAAATTACTCGCGTAGCTTTTGACAAAATAAAAGGCAGCGCACCCCGACTACACAACTAATTAAAGTGATACAACTAAAATTCCACTAATTAAACTATATTTATTAGTTGTACCAAGATTCATTCAAATCGATTCGAATTCTTGAAATATAACAAATGATATTCATTTTTTTCTCATTATCTCGAGAACTAAACCTCTGGGTCCACAGAGTAAGATAGAGCAATGAAGTCTGATATAGCTTATGGGTTATTTCTCGCCCACACTCAAATAGTCGGGTCGCTATAATATTTGAACATCGATGAATTGACTAATTTTATTATTGAAATGTGCAGGGAAAGGCTGTAGAAAAGATGTCTCATCTTGTGAGTAAACTTTTTTCATTAGCAACATTGTTTTTTTTTAAACAATTTGGGTTGAAAATCAGTTTTTGCAATATATTAGATTATGTTCAATTTTAGCATACATAACTTTAACCTTCTGTCTCTCCGAAAGTTATTAGCAAAAAAGGGTTTAGAATGTCGATTTTTAAAGCTCAATTTTTTTAATCGTGTTTTTTTTTTAATTGAGTATATAATCACACTTTTACAATTAAATATTATGCATGGTTTTAGAGATAATCTAAATGTTTATAAAAAAAATTGTAAAATGTAAAATTTTGCATCAATTTATCGAGTTTTTTAGTTCATTTACTGGTAGAGCGACACGTCTAAAAACATGTCTGTAGATAGACATCCAAATAGCTAAATCATTCATCGGTCGACTTATCCGATGAAAAGGAATAAGTTTGAAGTCAGTCTTGTAGTGATGTTGCTGACGAATGATCTAAACTGCATATTAGATATTGGGAGTGTAATTCAATATTGGAAGTTGCGTATAGCTAGCAAGTAATTGTTTATCATACTACATTAGTTAAAAGGGAAACCATTCGTGTAATAAGAGAATTTAATTTGAAAGAAACCTTACAAATGTTCCTTAAAATGTATTTGCACACACAAAAAATATATTTAAACATACATTCAAATAGTGAAAGAATATATGAGTAAACTAAATATCAATGATAAAATTCTTATTTGTTTAAACTACAGCCCCCAATTTTTTTACGGGATCTTCTAATTTAACTTTCTAAAAAAGTTATTTCACTTATACTTAACTCAGTTTTATTATTCCACTTTATCAGTCGTTGGTTCCTACCTTTGCTAACCACCACTTTATTTTTCTATATTTTAATTTTATTTAAAAATGAAAGTTAGATATTTTTAAATTCGTGTATATTTTTCCACTGTATTACTAATGTAACTCCATACGAAATGGCAGATAAGTCGCAAATGAAAAACGTCTGACCTAAATCTTACAAACAATACCGAATTAAGTGCTTAAGCAGTTTCTTCACCTCAAAATATGAAGATGTTAATTAAGACATCGTTCTCATGTAATAAAATTCAACCTTTTCTTATACCTATTACCATTAAAATCTCGGTAATAATAGATATCGTTTAAGCAAAATGACTGTGCCGTGTTCGAATAAAGGTTCTTAACTCTCTAAAAGAATCGTGACATGCTAAAAGCTACCTATACGGTTATTATTCAAAGCATTTGTATTGAGTCAAATAAAAATGACCCGTAATAAATGTTATTATCTAATTGCTCTTATTGTTGAAGGTATTCGTCACGATAAATTCAGAAAACCACGAACTTATAATTTACTTAAAATAATATACTTAAACTGCTCCTTACAAACTATTAAAATATGTGACAAATAGCAAAGTAAATCAAAATTTGGCAATAAAATCAGAACTATAATAAATTACAGGAAGTTTACCTATGTAATATCAAAACTTTTGCTTATATTTTACTCTTATCCTTCTACTTGTGAATACGGTACATCTAATATTAACATGGGACATTTTTTATATACGAGTATTTTCAGATTTTTATATAATACATCACATCAGTACCTTCCATCTTTGATCCCACACAGTAAATTTAGATTTTTGAATAATGATGCAACAATTTTTAAAACTAAACGATCGACAATATCATATCCTTGACATAAGGTTATTAGCGATAATTTGCACATGAAATTTGCTAAAATTAGACAAAGAAACGCGAACTTGCAAGAAAAGTAGATAGCCCCCCGCCAGTGTCGAAAGAACTGGACTTGAGACGCCATACCAGGGTAAAGGTCGATTAATATTATACAAAATTGTCTATGTGGTGCCTCTGGGGACAACAAAGGTATTTAATATTGATCCAGTACACGTAGGTAAAGGTATAGTATATCAAAGAAACCTGGATGTAAATATATTCCATTCCTATTTATCACAAAGTACTTCAGCAATATAAAGACATTATCGATAAACTTGAAGAAACATTACAGATCGATGACACTTCATATGCAACGCAGTAAAAGTACTGCAGATACTAAATTTTCAATATTACATAACAGTACCTAAAAATAGCTCTAGAACTAGTTCATCTTTAAGATCCCAAAATAGAAAGTACACCGGAATACCCAAATACTTATTAAGATATTCAATACAAAACAAAAAATCAGGAAATTTCAAAAATATTAAAAATTCAGGGTGTTACATCTAATATATATAATATCTTATAGGTTGTATATGCGATATTCAACTGTTTTTTTTTTCAATTCAATTTTCATAAAAACTTCTTAACATCAAAAATAAAACAGTTACCTCGGTGGGAAATTCTACATACATTGTGAAAAGGCAGGACAATTCCGGAATATCGATGTAATTTCAAGGTTAGAAACTTTAATATAAGTAAACAAAAATTTTACATTATTCAAAATTAGAATAATCAACTTAGGAGTTGCTGGTATTAAAAAGGTTATCGAAAATGTCGATTTTATGAAATTTTAGTATAAATTGCAAATTTATCACATTTAAAATCAGAAATAAGAAAGATTTTCCTAACCTATAAGTGTATTTCATTGTTATCAAGTAAAATGAGCTTATACAAAAAAAATTACTACTAAAAATATCCATACCGGCCCACTTTTGTTCGTAGTTATTTGCCATACATAATTAGATTGGATAGTATGAATAACAAATTCAGAAATTCTACACTGTAAAAAAATCGGTATGAGTGAAAGCAATAAAGATTCGGAGTGAATCAATTGAGTTAAATTATTGAGTACATTTTCACTCAATATTGGGCATTTTGATTATTTTACTCATTTGATTACATTTAAACTAAAACTGAGTACTTTCATTCAAATATATAGGTGCTCCTTAAATAAATTATTCGCGTAAATTCGTATGTGGTGCACTTGCCCCACCCTTTTTCATATCCAGATGCATTGTCTTTGTCTGTTCCCATCGTCCCACTAGGTCGTCTCGTGACCGTGGCATGGTGGATGGCAGTATGGCGTATGGTGTGCTTTGGAGTTGGACAAGTATTGGTTTATCTGGTTATTCAAGTGAAAATTTGGACGGATAGTTATATTGTTATCTATAATTACGTATTCGTAACGGACAATATAGGTTATGGCAATTTATTCGTCCGATCAGTTCATCAATTCCTTTAAACGAGACCTAAATTATTGTCTCTAAAATAGATCTGTATAGAAACCACTGTGGCAGCTTAGTAGTTTATGACTTTAACGCAATGATATTTAAATTAAAATTTAAAGAGAATATAAAAATGACTCAATAATAGCTAAATTTAAATCATATTAGAGAAAAAGTCAACTCTAAATTGGTTTTATATACTCAGAATAGAGTCAAAAGTTACTCAATTGATAGTTAGCAGTAACTACGATTTGAGTAAAACTCACTCATTTTTGATGTATCTAATAGTTTCACTCAGTTGTATTCAGACGACTGTTAAATTTCACTCAATCTGGTGTGGACAGATTTTGATACATTACTGAGTAAAATTGATTGAAATTTGAGTGATTTTTTTTATAGTGTACATTATATATCAGATCGTCAGTTTGACTAATGAATGACACATAATAAAAGAATATACAGTCAAACACGACATAATTTGATTAGCTCGCATTATACTATTCGATGTTCGGTGTAAACAATCTCGAGACACAAGTCATTGTAAAACAAATTGACCAAAAAAGAACTTTAACTTTCATTTTCTATAATTTAAACAAATAGTAGGTAATATAAATCCATAGAGCTGAAAAAAATATAGTGTTGAAAATATTTTCTTTAATATTCAAACTTATCCCTAGTAAATCTCTCTGTACAAAGCCTGAACTATAACATGTTAATACATATTAATCAGCGACTGGTATCACTAAATTTATCTGATTTCGGTTTCTAAGTCCATAGAATTACGTCTACTTTCAAAATCCCAAATGTATATAGGCCCAAGGACGTCGCAAACGCACAGCTAATGATTAAATCTTCAAATAGTGAAAGTTGACATTTTTTATTCATGCAGTGAACTAATTTTTTTTCTGGGAATTATTATACTAGATTCCGCGTTCGACATGTAAAATCGATTTGCGTTAGATATGGTGTCTAATGCGTCTCCTACTTCCAATACTTTAACCCTTTAAATTCGAACAATCAAAGAAAGAAAGTTATGAAAATTTAAAGCCAATTAATTATTCTGAGTAGGTATTTAAATAACTATGCATAGACTAAAGCTGATGCCGTAATCAGCAATTTGAATTCAAACATTTACGATTCCACTACCTTATTCTTAATTACTCATAATACAAGATTCACGAAAATTTGGAATAAATATTCGTATAAATCTCCTTTATTCATCAACACAATTAATGGAACACTTACAATGCTGGGTATTACTCGAATGCAATGTATTGATGAGTAGTATTCAACACAATATTTGTATCAATATTCAGGCACTGAATACTTTTATTTAACTATTTTCATATTCATCACTTTTACATATTTACTCAAGACTCAGTACTCTTAAAGAGTGGTATTTCTAATCACTACCTGGTTCATGACCTTCCCATCTCACATTGCCAAAAATAAGTGAGTTGACTTTGTTTGTTTTGGTCGAAATAATAGATATTTTTTATAAAATTCCAAATAATTAACTTTCTCGTTTCATTGGTTTGTTATTTTAAACGTTCGTGATGTATGCGTTTTAGTGTCGGGAATATTTGCTATTATAAACGCATCTTTATCTTCAATGTCATTTATTTTCATATTATATAGTTCTTCCCTTCTGCACGCCCCTGCTATTCCAAATATCATTCCTACTTTTATATTTACATAGACTGCAACAGGGAAATTATTTAAAAACTTCTTGATTTTTTTACTTTATGTCCAATATTTTTCCTCTTAAGGGGGCGATTTAGTATGTATATTTTTACCATGTAACAGAGCTTCAGATGAGGACACAAATCATCGAAGAAACTAACATAATTGAATATTATTATATATCAATGTATTCGCAATGGTTCCCGCTAGTGAGTGAAATAAATTTCAATGCTCATGAGAACAGAAGAATAATTTAAATAAATGCCAAAGTACCTCAATTTTAACCATACTGTTAGTCTGCCAATATATTGGATTTACGACGGAACTAGGTCAGGCACAATAACCAAACTACTTCACTCACTAGAACGGACACTTAGGATCATTTGTATTTAATTTTCAGATTAATATTTATTAACAATTCTATAATTTGTGTCCTCAAGTAAGATGACAACATTTTACACACGACTCCATGTTATATTATATTATATTATATATTTAAACCAGAATTTTAGCGGTTTCTATCTTCTACAAGAATTTCTAAATAAAATTAGTTTGTGTACTCTGTCACAGGTGTCGCTACCCTTGAAAATGAAAGCGAAAACACAGAGTTGGTTTATTGTAAATTGTATTGGCCGAGAAATAGTGAAATTTCTGGCGTTTTTAGGTACTGAAATCTTTAAAAGTAAAACGTGTAGAACAAAAGTAGGGGTAAGCACAAAAATAAAATCCTTGATGTTTTGTTTATTCATGGTTACCGTTTAAATTTACCCAAATAAAATAATAACTAAAAAAAAGCGTTTGCAAAACATGCGTTTGCTATTATCCTAACCCCACATTTTAACAATTATTTTCACGTACTTATAAAAAGTAAACAATTTTATATGTAGGACTAAGCAAGTAAATGTTATAAGAATATTTACATGTGGAATTATATATAAAAAAGATAGTATTTTCGTAGATTTCAGTACCTAAAACCTTAATGGTTTGATCGTTTTTTGCACCTGTTTATTCGTTTTACTGCGGCCGGCGTCTTTGAAAATACTCAGGTGGCATGACATAACATTCCTATTATTTGATAAGCTTTAGATTATTCAGTTATTAAATGTTTGAAATTATTTGTCTTTGCGGAAAACACTATTTACAGAATATGGGACCCATAATGGTCTGATATTATCTTTGATATATAAATATGGGTAATATTTTAAAAGTAGGTAGGTACCTAAGTAATAAGATTTTGTAAAGCTTAAGTAGTACGAAAATATAACGCATAAAAAACCAATAATATGTACTAATTTTTCTTTATTAAGAATAAAGATTAAATTTTACGTACAGGGTGTCCCACATAAAATCGTTATTTATGTTGTAGCCTTGGTAGTTTCAAAATAAATTTACAGCTTAAAAATTGGTCTGGCTCAGGTAGATTTCTGTTTCAATCTACAAATCAGTAGCTACTTACCGATAAGAAGGAAACCACTAGTCTAGTCGAGAAGTGAGTTTTCTGCGAAAAATAGTTATTGTAATCCTAAAAATATGGTTGTTAGTACATTGGATTCGGAATTAAATTCAGAGAAAGAAGTATTTTTTAATTTATCCGCAATTAAAAATAGCAATTGTTATAAACAAAAAACGAAGAGAAAAAAGGGAGTCTCCGTTTTTTAACTATAACTAAAAAAATATTGAAGATAGCTGAAATTTCAAAAAAGATCCTGAAAGAGGAGAAAATTTCAGCAAAATAAGTCAGGAATTGTAGCTCCATTATTTATAATTTTAATTTGACGTTGAAAATATAGCTCCGCGCGGCGGCGGCGGTTTCCGCGTCGTCGCGTCGCCGCCAAGCAAAGTGTGCAACACAAAATAATTTTTTTATAGTATTCAATATTAATTTAAAAATCTAAATAAATTATAGTGTCATCTAGACACTTGAAGGAACACAGCCCAGTTGGAAAATAATTTTTAACTTGACTTATGTTAAAGTTATTCAATTGTTAATGAACTAATTTTTCGTGGTCCTAATCTTTCATAAAACTTGTTGTAAAACTTTAAATAATGTATCTAAAATTTTTTTTCTTTCTGGGAGGTCTTTTTATATACATAATAAACAAGATTCCGTTGTAAAAGTTTATAAAAGTTTTTTCATTTGTTTATAATGATTTTTTAAAGTTAACAAAAAATGAAAAATCCGGGAAATGTTATAAATTTTTTTTTTACCAAATGTTTGATTTTAGTTGTTTTTCTATTAATATATTGCGTTTATTAGCTTAGCTAAAAACTTTTTAACGTTATTTGTTTATAAATTTGTTATAAACAAATGGACAAGTTTAATATTTTTGAAACATTTTTTTTGCCATTTTATTGTCTTGGTAATCTGTTTTTTAAAAACAAAAATTTTTCTTAAATAAATTTTTTAATTGTTTATAATCGTAATTTCCCTGGGAACACGATGGTGCAATTATTTTTTTGCTACTTGCCGTAGTTTACGAGATATTTGCGAAAAACCTTATTTTTTACGGGTTTTTTGACCTTTTGACCCCTTGCCTGATCACCTAGGTCAAAAATGTTTGCGGATTCGGATTCCTGAGGGTCGAAAACATATTTGCGCCCAGGTTTGATCGACAGAGGAAAAAATGGAGGTTCAGCCTTCATTTCAATGGACTAAATACATACAGTAATATTATATATATATTTTATGCCTATACATATTATTCTCCAAACGCAATTAGTAGCAAGATTCTATATATTTTAGTAATTAAGCAGTGTTTTTAAGTTAAAACGACTCGTCAAAGTAAAAAAATATTTCAGGTTAGGTATATATTTTTTTTACTGAAAATAGCAGTTAATTTACATTATCGGATTGTTAATGTGAAAATATAAACATTAGACTGTTGACTATTCCATGTTATACGTGTTTTAACGTCACTTTTGAAGAAGAAACTACATGTAATTTTAAAAACCGTATTTCTGTTTTTATAATGAAGGAATAGTAATTATAAGATTGTTTAAGCTTATTAACTAAAAATTATTGCCTACTCAATAAAAAAATATTATTGTCCTCGATAATCTATTACTGATTAATAAAATATTTACTCTCTTTCCTTATAAGATTGTATGTACACAAATTGGAGCCGTTCCTGAAAAATCGGACGAATATCCGGTGCAGCGGAATTATTAGACTTGAAGCGTTGGCCGCTAGAACAGCACCTGCCGGGGTCCCGTTTCGTGACTCACGCTGGGCGATATTTTTTGTACAAAATCCCGTCCTTAAGGAAAGCAATTAACTTAGCATATTTTATGTCAACAGCTTTAAGCTAAGCTAATATTGTGGCTTTGCTTTGAGCATAGAGTATTCAGCCCATAAGCTTCCTGGAGACTTTAGGGTTTCATTTCTTGAAACAAAATAGGCTAGCATTACCTTTTCTATAATAGTTTCAAAATTTTTCTTGTTACACCATGCTACAAATAATATGAGGATTTTGTCATATCTCCCTTTAGACTTCTCCGGAATTATGGCTGAGCATACCACTTGCCAAGCATTTTCTAAGTCTGAATCATCACTTTCTTGAATCATAACATGAGCTTGTGGCAAAAATATTATCTTGAAGAAACTTCTAACGATAGCAGATGTCACTTGACAATAAATATTTGGTCTCAAAGCGAAAACTTTATCATGTATGAATTGTTTGTTTTATATATTTTTTAAAATAGTAATTGTTTTAGTTTTAATTAAGTTTATCCAATATTTGAGCGTGCAAAAAAACGTCATAATAATAATAATAACATTTATTAATCCTTTAGGCATACGACAAGTCAGTATTACCACAAATGTTACAAACATATACAATCCACTACACAAATGTGTCATCAAGATACTCATTTATAGTATAATAGGCTTTCTTGAGTAGTAATTTTTTTACATTCGTTTTAAAAACTATTTCTGTCATTAATTTATTGTGTGGTGCTAGATGATTGTAAAGATTTATTCCCATGTACAATGGAGATTTCTCGGTAGTTTTATGCCCTGGAATGGTCTCAGGTCTCTATGTCTAGTCAGATAGTCATGGTAGGAACCACTTTTTACTAAATTATTATTTGCAAATTCGCATATAACAATGTTTTGTATATAAATATACAGGGAAAAGTAAACAGTCTATAATTAATGAAATAGGGCTTACATGTTACGTATGATACGTTTTTGGACAACAAATATTCTTTGACTCTATTGATAAATAATAAGAATATTAAAGGACCCAAGACAGACCCTTGGAGCACTCCAGTGCTGGTTTTTAGACAATCCGATGTCACATTTTTAACTTTTACTATTCCAAGAATATACCTCTAAAACCCAAACTAAACAATTTATTTTCAATAAAACCAAAGTTTAGGCAGTCGAATGCGCGTATTAAGTCAAAAAGGAGCCCTACCACGTGTCTACCACTATCAACACACTTATAAATGGTCCGTTAGAATATTGAACTTTGTTAAAAAATTGTACATTTTACTATACACAACTTTTTCAAATATTTTTGAGAAAACACTTAGGACTGATCATTCTTTTTATGTATAGGAATGACTGAAGCCGTCTTCAAAATACTAGGAAAATTACCCGTTAGAATTGATAAATTAATCATGTGCTAAATGTTCAGAAATGTGTTCTCCAATACGTTTAACAATTTTAACTGAAATATTATCAAATCCACTACTCTTTGTATTTTTACCTGATAACCCCCCCCCCCCCCGCCCTGATCACAGGTGTAAAGAAAAAGGTTTGATTAATCATGTCACTAGTAGAGCACTTCACTGATATGACATTACCAAAGTGATTATTCAATGATCTCTCAATACCTCAAAGTTTCCTTTAGGTGGCCTATACAAACTTAAAAGATAGATTTTTGTACCGTGACACATAAACTTGATCCCACTACACTCGAAATTCATTTCAGATGAAAATCTATACACGTCTAGAATTTCCACTTCATAATCACACTTTGCATAAATCACTGAACTACCATTTTGACGACAGAAACACGCTATTTGCTGGTACCCAGGTATGACCAGACATTGCAAATTTATTTGTAGTAGTTTCAAATCTACTTCTCCTGTTATCCTGACCACAACAAACGATGCAGGAGATGACTCCTGCGGTGCTAAGTATTTACTTGTTGCTTCAATCATCTGTGAAAAAAAAAAATTCCTTTTTAACAGATTATTCAGTATTCGTGGATTTAATTTTTTTATTCATATCACAGCTCTGAACACTTTTCCAATGAATCATTGAAGTAACTTTTAAATTTCATTCAATTAATAATTTCCAATCACGTTGCCATCATTATAGTGTTTCTGTTTTGTCTTGATCTTGTATCTAAGTTCAAACTATTTATAAAATTGCCTAATATAAAAAAAAATTGTCGCTGTTGTGAGCTCTCTTGGGGTCCGATATACCTTATTAATTTTCCATGATTACATAAACCAAAAAAATCGTTATCAATATTATATCACGCAATTATTTTTAAAATTGCCTAGTTATTAGCACAATAATAATTATTAAAATTATGAAGTCATATCAGACCCCCATGTGAGCCTAACCGGTGACCCTTTACAAAATTTAATGTTACTCTGACTCCGATACCGTTTATTTATAAAATTAAAGAGATAAAGGCTAAGAAAAACTTATGTTTACAAAATCGTTAATTAGTTAAAGATCGCCTTCTAAGATTGCGTTCTTTTGATGCTGTCGTCGCTTTTTATAAGACCATTTAAATGAGGAAAACTGAAAGCTAGACACAATGTAAATTACGTCTACAGTAACCACAATAATTACTTGTCACAAATTTGAGATTTTATTTCTTAATCTTCCAAAGGCTGCACAGCACAGTGTCCCAGAGGTGGACAGGGGTGTCCTCCCCTACTGCTCATTTCGGGCATAATGGGTCCTCCTCAATTCCTATTAAACTTAAATGCCTCCATTGGCCTGTCAGAACCCCCATCATTTGGTTTAGGGCTCTTCGACTGAGGCTCAGCAGCCATCTCGTCTTAGGTTTGCTAAGTCCAACTATGGGCCTATCAGCCGTCTCATTACCAGGAATACCCATATGGTCCGAAACCCAAGCCAACTCTACCTCTCTTCGTCTGGCCAATGACTCCAGAGCGTCTCCACATTCCTTAACAAGAGCAGACCTTGTCCTCGGCAAGCTAACCGCTCTGAGCGCGACCTAACTGTCAGAGCAGATAAAAATCTCCTTTATACAGTTCCTTACCTCCTCCTTGTTTGGCACCATCCAATCAAGACAGGCGAAAACTTCAGCCTGTCTGTGGCATACATACCCACTGAAAAACTTTCCTGGATACCACTGCATTCCAGATAAATTCCTGCTCCTGAAAACTCGTAGACAGTATACAGAAAACAGTATATCATACTAGAGATCCCGGAGGGAACATATCACTTTCCTGCTTCTACTGCTCTCTCGTGGGGAAGGGGGTGACATACTTCCTTCCTAACCTAAGCCGGTCCTCTGCTTCCGTGACCCTCATGGCGGATATTGGGATATTCCTCTCCACCCTGAGGGCCACGGAAGCATAACCCTCAGTGCGTCCTTTCGCTCTCCAACCGCCTTACTCTTAGGTATGTCGCCATCGCCTCCCTTACAATCTATGTAGGGAGGGTCGGCAACCCTAAAAGACCTCTCCACTGATGAATCCTTATTGGTTTTCAGGCAAGTTGAAACATATTCGGAACATGCGAACTTATTTCAGTAACAAATTGATGTTAAAATGGTCATAGTATTACTTTGAAAATACAGGTTCGGAAAGTACTGATGGTCTATTTGCCGTTACGTGAGAGCGATAAAGTAAGTCATAGAAATCCGTGCGATAGAGAAATATGGGTATAATGAAAACGTCTAATAGTCACCGCCCATTTCGCCCTTCCACAAATAAGAAGTGGATCTTATTTGTGGAAGGGCGAAATGAGCGGTGACTATTAGACGCCTTCATTATAGCCATCTTTCTCTATCGCACGGATTTCTATGTCTTACTTTATCGCTCTCACGTAACGGCAGATGGACCATCGGTACTTTCCGAACCCGTATAAATTCCGTACTGATTTATCTTAAATATCTAATTGCTGACTCTAAAAACGATGTTTTTACGTTATCTTCTATCCCGTGATCATTTTGCTCAATGTTTCAATAATTAAACCAGAAATAACATTTTTACCCGCACAAATGGCTGTATTTGAAGTCATTTTGTCTTGTCAGTTTAATACTCGTATTTGAATAATATTCACAATAGTAAATATGGTTGTCTAGGAATGAAATAATACCGTTTTCTTTCAACTCCATGGTGAAGCGGATGTCCATTAATGTAATGTAATGAAAACCATGTTCATAGGGCGAAATAATAAAGATCTCGTCAACAAATATATCTAAACCAATTATGATTCACAGATGCTACCTCCAGGCTTCCATGTAGATTGACCAGAGTTATTGATAAAGAAAGTTTGTTCACAAAACTGACCCTGAAAGGAGAGGAAACAATTCACTAAATTATGAACCCTATGAAGAGTATTATGTTGATCTAGGAGAATTCTCATATTTGACGATAAAGTCTCCATCATTTTTAGACATGGTGTTCCATTTTGTTCAGTAGAAGTGCTGTAGCAAATTTTCCAACTTAGTGATGCACTATGTCATGTCCAAGATCACGGTTGCATTGCCTTTGCCTGCAGAAGGTATGATGATTCCTTCAGTATTCCGAAATTCCTTAGTTACTCCGCCACTTTTAGTAGGGAGGAGAAGTGAGGGCGGGACTAAGGGATGTCCGCATATAGTTATGAACCAATTATTTATTACCACAATTTTCTAGAAAACAAAACATAAATAAAAGTAATATAATCATTTAACATAATCTCGAATGTGACATGCATTAGATAAGTGATATTTTGATATCAAAACTTTGCATTTTGCACCATTTTGTTACTAGGTATTTATTTAAAGATTTTTGGCAGATCCATTAATTTAAAATGTAAATATTTTCATTTGATTTCTAGGAGGAACATAGTTTTATAATGAGTAATTTGTCCTTCCCATGTTGTTTACAGATTATACGATAAGTTGATATATGTTAGAGAGTAAATAAAAATGTAATATATCAAAACTTCTAATGGCAGATTTTATTTCACTTATAAGAAACGACTTGTACTTATGTGTATTTAAATGACTGTATCACCAATACAGATGTTTTTTAATTTCAGTTTGCCAATTATTTTTAATTAAAAACGAAATGATATATTAAATTGAAGATATTTGTACATTACTTTTTAAGTTAATCGACACGTAAATAAACAAATAATAATTTTGTTGATGTGATTTTAACTTCATGCATTATTTCTTGATTTAAAATCATCTTCTTCCTTAAAATTGACTGTTGATATGAAGGATTGTTATTGTCGTGAAACATTAGTTTTCAAAGTACGACGAAGTATTTGTAGATAATTTTACTAGATCAGTGTTCTTTAGTAAACTGTGCCTGTTCCTTCTTGGATAGAGATTATTCAATCTTACCTACTTCAAATCATACAAAATCCTTTACTTTAAAATGTTTATAAACAGGTCTGACTTTATTTCCTTCGTCAATTTACTCGAGATAACTTTTTTTAGTTTTGCGTTAAACAATATTGTAATTGTTTTTTCACTTTATTGTAAAGATATTAAGCTAATTCAAACAAATTCATTTTTTTTCTAAAAAATCTTGTCGAATACAGTCAAACAATGTTTTTCAATAAATATAAAGGTACAAAGTAAATTACGTGATTACTTTTGTGCTGATCATCAAACAAACATTCTTAGCAAAGTAAATTACGTGATTACTTTTGTGCTGATCATCAAACAAAAACTCTTAGCAAAGTAACAATTTTCAAAAATCAGTTAAAACAATATGCCAATATATAGCCTACTTTATTGCTGTTATTGTATATTCCACACATAAAAATCGGACGAAAAAGTATTAATCCTACGCTATCCGTTATGTGTGTTATATTCCCAGAATCTGTGGATAGGCTCGCAGACAGGCTGTCGTACACAAATAATAGCGATGTGCAGGTCTAAAATTAGAGCATACTACAGTCAGCTGGACCACATCTTACTATGCCAAACGCTGCACCGACCTACTTCCGTATTTTTAACACTTTTTTCGAAGCAACTGCGTTTCCGTTTACAGCTCGGCCTCCCGCGATTCTGTTTTGGTCGGCATGGCAAACTGTGTTTATACAATGACAGAGGCGTATCGGTTACGCAACTCCAAGGAGTTCTGTTTCAAATTTCAATTATGAAAACAACGTTTAATGTGAACTAGGTTTGTGTTTAGTACTTCTTTAACTGAGAAGTAGGTAAAGAAATAGATTTATACAATTTATTGTGTAGGACTGTCGAATTCTATCAATTAAAATGGCCTTGAAAGAAGAAGAAACAATCGCACAAAGTGTCACATTTTATTGTGATGATGCGAAGCAAACAAATTTTCGGCGACAAATTGATGGAATTTTGAAATTACTCTATTACTCTAAAAATTTTATAAATTATAATAAGTTTTTCTTACTATTTAATGTGGTAAAAACTGTAATGCTGACGACGCGCTGAAAAATTACTGTGGAAGACAAAAAAATTATTTATTTTATTAGTCAACTCTCGGTAGGTATATAAAAATTGCATCTAATTATTTGTTTGTGTTATTTTCAGTTATTGTTTTTATTTAATTGGGTATTTGTGTCACTCTGATAAAAAAAAATCCTCTTGCGCCAAAAAAATCAATGATATTATAATTTTAGTTTTGCCTATATGAGGGTTTTGCCACCGAGAAAGTAGATAATTCTTCACGATTACATAATAATTATTACATGACTGGCATTTTGAAAAATTGTTTTCTTTGTGTTTTTGTGTTTATCTACGTTTCCTAGAGATATAAGATATACTTAATAATTGTTGTATTTTATTTATTTAACCAAGAACTACCAAAATCTTTGGGAAGAACATATTGAAGTCTACATCTTTGTCCAAATTTTAATTTTAGTGATACGAAGTATTTTAAAACCATTTTAATTTAGCTCTTTTTAATAAAATTAGAGAAATTAATGAAAAATACAGGGTGTTTCATTAGGAGATGTACATACTTCAGTATGTTATTCTACGTTCAATTTTAAGCAAAAAATTTCCTATGAACTTAGGTCTGAAAACGCTTCATTTAGGATATACAGGATGTCAAATTAAAAAAATTAATTACATTTTCTTTAATAACTCTCGACCACTTTGAGTTAAATTCATGAAATTTTGTATGCGAAGGTTTCTTGGGACGGGAAATTCAAATTTAATGGATGATTGGTTGTATCTCCCAGAGGGCGCCACAAGCAACCATTAGGATCCTTTTAAATCGCTTCAACTTTTTTGTGCCACGGTGTATGTCATTTCGGACTAGAAAAACATTTTCCCTATCTTTTCTACTTAAGAAATGTACACCTTATTGAAGTCTCTAGGAGCAGCCGTATCCGTTAAAAACTCATCTAAAGATGATGATGCATGCAAATTATGTATTAGAGTGCTAATCGTGTATCAGCTTCGTCAGTAAAATGCATCATTGGAACTAGTTGACGATTAGCGTTGATCTATTCACAAAATTCCAATCTTCTACCATGATTTCTTGGCTGAAAATTTTGTACGTTTTAAATGTGGAAAGGATACAAGTCTTGTTTGCATAATGTACATTTTTTATTCATTGGCATTTCGGTTATCTGCTCGTTCAGAATGATAATGACTACTTGGAAGAAAACTGGAATCACGTAATTTGGGAAATGTGTTAGAAAACACCCTTGCATCTGGAACTGTGTTGTCTCCGATATTCTCTACGAGTAGCCCGCGAATTTCCATTGGAAATACCGCAACAAAATAACATGTCAGCATTCTCATTAAGCGTAAACATGCATTTTTAAAATTAACATATACAGGGTGATTCAGAACTTATCCAAAAAATTCTGGATGTACAGGGGACCCATACAAATACAATTTTGTAAAGAAAAAATCAAAAAGGGCAGTTCGAAAATGATTTAAAAATACACTTCTGCACGGCACTGGAAACTGGTCCACTGTAAAACCTGACCTAGCACAATGCGATCGGCATGGCGGTGTGATAAAAACGAACGAAAACTTTCGCAAGGAAAGAAATAAGTAAATAGAATTTTATCGCACCTATTTTATATCGGCAAATTCAACTGCTTTTGCCTTTATTAATTAATAAAATTAATTTGTGTTTTTAAATAATAAAATCATTTGACATACCCGATGTTACAACTGTTTAATATTTTATCCACCAATGTGTAAACACATTTGGGTCCGTTGTACACATTTTCTACGAACTAACACAAATGATGTTGTTTCACCATAACACAAATACTTCACCATAAATTATCCATCAACTCCGAGTACACGCAAACCATTTTTGACACTAACTACCCATTTTTGACACTAACTACTAAAACAACAGGTAAATATCGCAACGACGATTGCAAAATCCGAATTCAGTATTCGGAGTCGCTGAGGCCACGTGGCGAATGACGCTAGAGACTACAGTTGTCCAGCTATATAGTGGTTGAATGTACTATAACTTCAATATTTTTACAAAATTTTTTTTACAATATTGATTCCATTTCTCATGCTGCATCTATTCCCGAATTTTTTTGGATAAGTTGTGAATCACCCTGTATAAACATAAATTTGCAAAACAAAAACTGTTCATTCTATGTCACTTTAAATTAAGTGTCAACTATCTGATGGGAGCCTACTTGAAAATCTTACTTTTATTTATTTTGGTAATCAGAACTTGTCAATAAGAAGACTGTATTTTTGAACCAAATCTCTTTAAGAGGCGTTAATTTTACTTTTAACTAAAAAAATAAGGCATAACACTTTAAAGACTAAGAACGATTAGTTTTTTGCAAAAACAGCCTGAATTTTTTTTTATGAGAATTGCAAAAATAAAATTTCTAAACAAAATGTACAAAACCTGACAACAATAACTTTCGATCCACTCTAATACATAATTAGATAGACATATTAGACATTAGAATAGACATAATTAGATGAGTTTTTAACGGAAACGGCCGCTCCTAGAGACTTCAATAAGGCGTACATTTCTTAAGTAGAGAAGATAGGGGAAAATGTTTTTCTATTCCGAAATGACATACACCGTGGCACAAAAAAGTTGAAGCGATTTAAAAGGATCCTAATGGTCGCTTGTGACGCCCTCTGGGAGATACAGCCAATCGTCCATAAGATTTGAATTTCCCGTCCCAAGAAACCTCCGCATACAAAATTTCATGAATTTAATTCAAAGTAGTCGAGAGTTATTAAAGAAAATGTAATTAATTTTTTTAAATTTGACATCCTGTATATCCTAAACGACGCGTTTCCTAAGTTCATAGGAAATTGTTTGCTTAAAATTGAACGTAGAATAATATACTGAAATATGTACATCTCCTCCTAAAACCCCCTGTATATCCTCTAGAGTAGGTATTCATTTATTTTTTTACTTTTAGAGATAGATAAAAATAATTCTAAAATTACTTATGACAATAAAATGATAATTTGACAAGAGAAACGGAGATAGAACAAACCAACAATCAACCGATGAGTATTCAACTCTTTTTGGTCCACTTATTGCTAGAAAAATAACTAATGTTAAAATCTTCTACAAACTCCATCATTCGATGCCGTATTTCAAAAGATAATGTTTTATAATTATTTCCTTGCCTAAATCGATAAAAAAATATTAAACATTTTACCCAAATAAGAATTGTTAAAATAATGGCAAAAGTACCCAGTTCGCATCTTATTACATTTCACGGTTGTCCGAACCATATCCTCCAATTAATTATTTCATGTAAAAAATAGTTTAAAAAAAGCATCTTTGGGTGACCGAATATTAACTTTAAACTTAAAATGAACCTAAAGATTCGACCTTCCATAGAAAGCATAATTTATTTAATTAATAAGTTTAATATGCTTCTTAACCATATCGCGAAAGAAAAAAACCGGAAAAATATAAACAAAAAGTTAAAATTAACCGATAAGGTATTGTCTAACTTTCGTGTCTTTCGGCGAAATAATTAAATCATAAATATTTATATAAAATAAAAAAAGGAAATGGAAACAAAATGATAATTGACCAAAAATAATCAGCTTTTTTTTAATTGCTACCGTAGCAACGACGTATTTGGAAACAACAGTACAGATCATCCTTTTGAAGGATATTTTTAATCTTATTCTTTTTGTATCAGCATGCACTTCTATTTTACGATTCATATTGCCAAAAGAATTTAGATTTAAAATCAAAATGTGTTATAACAGAGACCTCTTTGGTACGGCCATGGTTTTATTTTCCACTTTTACTTATTTATAACAAATGTCTAGATCTGAATATAGACCAAGCTATATAAGAGTAACTGTTAGTCATGGCATATATTAATAGCACTCTGCAATATAAAACTATCGAATCTTCTGAAAACATGTTTTTGTTACTATTTCAAGCTGGAACTATCAACAAAATCAGCGTATCAGGCTAGTGTGTATCCTGAAAGGACACTATGCCAGAAAATATTTTTAATTCTTTTATAATCTGTGGAAAAGTTCCTTGTTATTCGCGATTTATCAAATAAGACGGCCTAGTTTTATGTATTGTAACGAATTGGAAATGTAAACAAAAAATCACTAATGAAAAATTACCTGACCGAACTTTGGATCATAAATAAAAATTAATTATTAATATAGCAAACAATAAAATAGCGTAAAATTGTTAATATAAAGATTCTGAATATAAAATAAGTATCAATTAAAGAATATCACATAGTATAAAATTAATAATTTTAATTTAATTCACAAATACAAAATAAATTTTTCAAAAGAATGCATGACATCGACACTTGTTAACACTCAGTGCAATGAGAAAACAGAATTTAAACCCAGAGTGGCATATATCAAATAAAAGCCCAATATCCATAGATGAATCTGATATGCATATTTTGGGTAGACGAGTAACTGTAGAGAAGATACATCCAAGGACTAGAAATTCTGCGAAGGGACCTTAAGGAAAATTAAAACCAGGAAATTCTAGAAGAATGAGAAACAAAAGTTTGTTGATTGGTTACGGCTTGGGTTTTGGAGAATGCAGAGAGTAAAGAAGCAGCTCCACAAAATTTAAATTTGTTAAAGAACGAAGAGACAAGTAAGAAAATTAAACTTACCATAAAAGTTAAAAGTTTGTTGGTTATCAAAAAACACAAGAGAAATTTACCATCGAAAAGAAAAAATTCCAGTACCAGTGTGAGGAGTCCAGAGAGGTTTCCAGTGGCCCCATAAATGGTATGCTGAACATCCACGCAGTTTCCAACAAGGAAAAATACAAGCTAGCGAAAATCAGGTACCTAAAACAAAATTTAAAGTGCACTAAAAACAAACATATAGCTATAACCTATCAATGATATTGTTCTATCGTATCAAACCATAGTTAAAAGATGCAGAATAAATCAAAGAACTTACCTGACTAAAATTAAATCAAGCCCAACAATCATAATTCCAAAAAACTACAAAATTCTCGAGATCGATCTAAATCATCAATATTTGATTAGAATATAATTTTTATGTCAAAAAGAGATTATGCCCTATAAAATAGGCAAAATACAATACAACAAGATGTGTTAATAATTAACTAATTAAAAGTAATTGCTTATTAGAGTTAAACATTTTTTATTTAAAACAATTTTTTTTGTATTGTATTTGATTGTGCTAAATTAGATAAGACTACAAAATTGATAAAAATATTATTTAGTAGTGTTAAGAAAGGTATTTATAATTTGAGCTACAATTTAAGTTATGAGTCAACCCACAACAAAATTTGTTTAATAAAATTGTATTAAAGTTTAATATCTATTTTTTTATTGTGTTGCGTTGTATTTGTTTGTGTATAAAAATCAATAGAACCGACTCCTGAGATCGAAAATAGTAAAACAAGCATCTAACATCAGCTGGCAAGGGAGAAGGTAAAGTACAGGGTGAGACAAAAAACGGTTTGTATTTCACAATTACTATTTACACAAACAAAATAAAATAAAATAACACAACTCACCACATAACAAAAACAACTCGGGCAAAAATAAATATTATTTAAACACAACACAACTTAGACACACAAAAAATTATATATTTCATAACAGTATATAATCTACTATAGTGGTAGAGTCACTATGGATTTCAATGGCAGAGACCGATCGATTTGTGAAATATGTACCAGATAATTGATAAATGTTATCCAACTTTTTTGTCGACTACATATTTTTTTACGATTTTGCAGTGTTCTTAGAAGACATGGAAAATGGAAATTATTATTATTTTTAAAACGGATATTGCGAGAGGAACTAGAAAATATATCTACCAGAAACAAACAATTCAGTGTACGTTGTTTAGTAACCTTCAATAGTGATAATATTTTTCTATTTGCGTGTCAAATTTGATTTCATTCATTATTTTGTTTTTGAACTATTTTCTAAGAAAAAATTGGTTTCGCATTATTATTATTATTATTATTATTATTATTATTAATTATTATTATTATTATTATTTTACAAAGGAGCAGAATAGTAAAAATATTCAGGAACAAATAATAGGGACGATCATATTTTAAACAAAATATTGGTAAAGATAGTTTCCGAAGGTTCGTTCGTGATTTCCTTCAAGATGACTCTATAAATGGAAGACCTTCTTCAAGCGCAATCTATCCTGAGGAAGGTGGAAACATTGATTCTCAAAGGTCGTCGCTTAAAAGTATTTACTATTTCTAAAACATTAAATATATCTTATTACAACGTTTTAACAATTGTAAAGGGTGCCCAAAAGTAACGCAGAATTTGAATTGTGCACCATTTTCATTCCGTAGAGTTGGCAGCACTGTGTAGCGTCACGTGTTGTAGTAAACATGTTGGACAAAAGGAGCGCTATACGACAGATGAGCGAGTGATGATTGTGAAAATTAATTACAAGTACGGAGAGCGTGTAGCTGAGACTGTGCACAAATTACGTAGAATTTTCAGTAGATGAAACAACGTGTAAAGATTAGTTGTCAAAGTGGAACAAACCTTCGAATTTGGAGCAGAGACATTCAAGAATGACAACTGTATACCAAAAAGTGACAGTATGGTGTGGATTTTACACTGGTGGGTTGATTGGTCCATTCTTTTTTAAATTGAGGCTGGAAACGCAGTGACTGTCAGTGGAGAACGATATCGAGAGATGCTATTGAACTGGATCTGGATGACACGTAGTTCAGCAGGATAGTGCCACCTGCCATACGGCAAGTGAAACTATCCCATTTGTTACGGCATAATTTCCTGTGAGGATTCGTAAAATCCAAAGCTTATTCTGTTCAAATGAATACCATTGGTGAATTAAAGGCAGTTATCAACAAAATTCAGCCGCAGGTCTGCAAAAGAACAGAATTTTCTTAAAAGAAGTCGAGTATGCCAAATGAGTCGAGAAGGACATATGTCCGATATATTCTTTCATATTTAATGAAAATTTCTACTCTTTAAAAAAAATTGTTAAAATTTTGCCAATTTTTTAATTAATAAAATCGTTTTTCCTCATATAAAATCCGGCATTTCTTTTGGGACACTCTTTATATGATAATCTAGTCATGAGTTTCAGTAAAGCATGTTGCAAGATTGTTGATGTTTATAAAAACTTCTTAGACAGCAAATTTCTCAGTCATTTGAAATATTTGAATGGCCTTAAGTTTCTTACTAATTATAAGACGTGACAGGGGATGACTTGGGTACAACACTGATCACTCAGATCTAAAAACAAAGTCCAATGTCTCCAAAAGTTCTCCACTGTCAAAAATAGCGTATATTGTAATAGTCCACACCTACAGATATTCTTTAGCATAAGAGGTAGTCATTAAAATTTATTTAGTGTAATACTAAAAAAGCGTTATTTTCAAAATACATCATATAAAAAGTTATTTTTAAGAAACGCAAAATGAAATGCCATCATAAAAAAACTACTACAACTTTATTATTTTCTGAAGCATAGAAAAGCTAATGTGAGATAATATTTATGGAAATTACTAGTCACTATTAGTAAAAAAGCAACGAATGCGACAAAGTAGAGTGAGAACAAAAATCACTTAAAATTTTATATTATTTACAGAATTCTAAGCATAATAAATTAAAGATTTTTTTTAATATGACATTATTGGCGAGCTTTATTATATTTAAAAATACACTCTTGTATGATTACCACTAGTATTCAATGAAATTATGAAGAACAAACTTTTAAAAATAAAGGACATAAGATATGTCCTGTTCGTTGTACCTAATAACCTGTTATCAAAAATTGTCAGGGAATTCTAGGAAACAATTATTTTATGTTTTTTTACCACTATCAGTTATTTATAAAGTGCTACTTATTTATGTATACAAATCATGTTAATAACACTACTTATCGGTCATGTGCGATGAGATCTGAAGATGTTACAGCTTTAAAATTCTGATTCAACTGTTATTTAATTTTCGTCAGACTCTCAATATTTTCCATGGTGATATTTCATTTTGCATGGTGAACTTTTTGAGAAACTCAACAAACAAGTTGATATTTTAATTTTTTTAATTGAAGATAACTGATTTGTGCTATCGTTTGTTTGTGCATTTTATCCAGCTGAAAATATGGACGTAATGATTTGCATAACAATTATATGATTTATTATTAGCAATGTTGAATGTTAAATAATAAAACAATGTTCCACAGGACTGTAGCGAGAGAAATTAGGTTAATGAAAGATTTTAGATCGAGACTACAGTAAGCACGTGCAAGGATAAAAAATAAAGGGAAAGCAATAAATGTTGTCGCAGTTGAAGTACAATGGTTATCGGACCAACTCTCCATAGATAAAAATATATATAGATAAAAGTCATTCTTAATTCATATAACTATGTATATGTAGGTACTTTCTGCGACTAAGTTGAGTATTTTGACTTTCCATTATTGGTACCGACAAATGTTGTATCTATATTTTAACTAAACAACTCATGAGTAAACATGAGTAAATTTTCTCTTTACATTTCAATACACTGTAAAAAAATCGGGATAAGTGAAAGCAAAAAAGGTTCGGAGTGAACCCACTGAGTGAAATTATTGAGTACATTTTCACTCAATATTGGTCATTTTACTTATTTGTGACTATAATTAAACTAAAACTGAGTACTTTCACTCAAATATAGGTACTCCTTAAATAAATTCTTCACGTAAACTCGTATTTGGTGCACTTGTACGTAAATCAAAGTAAATGTCCTCATTACTGAGTGAGTTTAAATGTATATTAATTTCGAGTAATTTGAATGGCGCCGTGAAGATGGCACCACTTACATATTGCTTCTGTAATTTCGACTACAGTTGATAGGGGCCCGTTAGATGCTACAGAAAACTGTGATCGCCAGGAGAACAGGCCTTAGCCGGCGACGGCGGTCTCAGCTGGCGGATCTCAGCCAGGAGTATCCTAATTAATCGTTTATGAGTGATTTATTTTTGATCTCAATATTTATTTAATGAAAAACCAAGTCTCATTAAAAAAATGACTCAATAATAGTTAAATTTAAATCATATTAGAGAAAAAATCAACTCTAAATTGGTTTTATATACTCAGAATAAAGTCAAAAGTCGCTTAATTGATAGTTAGCTCGGTTTTGAGTAAAACTCACTCATTTCTGATGGAATAGAGTGAAAATTTCACTCAATCGGGTGTGGACAGAAACTGATACATTATTGAGTAAAATTGAGTGAAATTTGAGTGAAATTTTTTTACAGTGGACTGGAAATATAGTAAAAACAAAATGTATTATGAAACTTTAAATTTTCTAAAACCTAAGGCAGGAAGGCAATTGGATATCACGTTACAGAGGTATAAGGCTAATATGGGTTTGTTTTAAATGAAATTATGTATATTCAGATGAAAATTTCCATCGCGTTTAAGGTTAAGGCACATTAAAGCATTGAGCCTAAATTAAATGTCGCTCGATTCACGGCTATCAGCTGGTGAATGAAATTAAGTGTGTCTGTCTACATATCACCGTGCCATACCCGAGCAACGTTACCAAGCTGCAACAGCAAAAATTATTTCGTTTATTTTTGGCGTTGCGATCCCGACAAGCAACTCTGACAAGTCTGAATGCAAAGTACATCGTTTGGATATTAAACATTTTTGTCTGTATACTATTTATAATGTGTACGAAGTATAACAGAATATAACCAAAACTATTTAAAAATAAAATGAATATCGAAAACTTGCATCATTCACAAGATAAGGAAACAATGTTCAAACTCTCTCTATAGATGTATTGTCTTCCGGACACTGTGATTAATTATTAATTTTCAGAGTACATTTAGACACATAAAATTTTTATTTTCCATTCTTTGATCAATTCAATGTGTTTCCGAAATATTATTAACATTTTTATCAATAATTTTGCGCTTTAAACTGTAACTCCTACAGGAATTCAAGTCAAAATTTATTTATTTATTTATTATCTTAGATGGTACTGGGTCTGCGTACTCGTTCGCCACTGTTGATTATTATATTCTCCTGTCTCTATGGTAACAATTCTGATATCCTCACGTGAACACCGAATTATCGATGTAGCAAAATAAAAATGAAATAATAATAAAGCCATCTGTATAAACAATTAATTAATTAAATTATGGAAACTACCACACAAATACATCAATTATGTTGTCTAATTGCCACTTTTTATTTAATAAATATAGAATTACAAATTTTGAGATACTTAACTGGCGTCAGAATCAGCCAACCAGGAGCAGATTTTTGTTTATAATAAAATATTGGGCTTGAAACGTCCAATCAGAAGACAAATATATGAATAAAATAATATAGATAAAAAAACATTACATAAGTTTCAAATGCATACAAGCGCCAAAAATATATGTCCTTCAGTTATTAAAGTACTGAATATTGTGAAACCTAGAACCAATAGCCTAATTCTGATTTTACCAAAACATTTAATTAAGCAATTTTATATATCTTTCATGTTCTAATAATAATTTTTTCTACACTATCACTTTAATAATTATTAGATAATACCTTAATGAAATGTAGATTTTTTATTACTATACAAGTTTGTAATCAACAGTAATATCAACAGATTTATCAATTTTGACAGTTCAGATTTACTATTTATGTTATAAATCCCTAAAAAATTGGCATTTTGCAAATAAACATAAATAATATATAATAAATAATATATAATAATATATAATAATATATAATATAATAATAATATATAATAAATCGTTGAAAATGTAGGACAGTAACAGTGAAATTAAGAATTTAATTCCATGGGGAGTTGTGAAAGGTCACAAGAGCCACAAATAATTTATTTTCCGTAAAATCAGCAAAAACATATAAGAAATATTACTCCAGTTTATGAATTGGAGGGACAAGCATATACACTGAAAGAAACGCGTTTTATTCTTTATTAGAATTCTATATGCCATTATAAGACCATTGTATACTATATGTGACAGTTAAACAGGTGAATATTGGATATAAAACGCGTATTGCTAGCACAGTTGTATAGTGACTATAAACCTTATTCTTTATTAAATTATTGTATAACTAGTATACAACGTTTTTTATACCCTTTACGAAA